>NC_137508.1:26355000-26412500 GCF_041902795.1 Electrophorus electricus
TCACACACACACACACACACACACACACACACATGCACACTCACACACACACACACACACACACACACACACACACACACACACACACACACATGCACACTCACGCACGCACGCGCACACACACAAAAGCTTTCCATGTTTCTGCACCCACACTGACCCATGAGGTCTAGCCTGAGGTTCATAAAGCACTTTTTGAAAAAGGTTCTTTTATGAAACCGGAATGCTTTATTACACTGCTGCTTATTTCAAGTCGTGGCTTTGTTTGAGGTTTGGGATGGTAGAGTGCACAGCACAGGGGGTGTTTGTGGTTTGTGGTCTGAGAGCAAAACAGACAAAGTGAATGAGAAAGAATTAAAAAAAGGAGAAGAATAAGAAGGAGGACGATAAGAAGATGATGAAGAAGATGATGATATTTTAAAACACTTAGCTGCCATGTAAATCAGTCTCGATCAGCAGGAATCACCCCGTGTTTGGCAGTCAGGCAAACTACAATTTCCTTCTACCTTTGATGTTCAGGAATAATCTCTTCTCTGAAGGATTATAAGAACTAGATTACAACAAACCTGATCTTGCTGGTGCTGATCCACAAAATACTGATCCAACAGCTCTGTTATTTCAGACACAATTCTACACTTGGTAATGTCTCTTAAAACCGGTCTGCAGTGACTGAGCCAATGCACTGCTGAAAAGAGCAACAGTTACCATATCATAGAACGGCTACATCCCACGACCCGCCATCTTGGTTTAGAACAAGAAGTGAATTGGGGTTTTCAGTCATTTGGAGTCATTTTTATTCACAGGGTCTTCTGGAAATTTCCAGGCAGTAAAAAGGGTTTGCAGGTTCTATCCTAGAATCTTGGGTCCTAATGCACTGCTGGACACATCACGTCAGTGGGAGACTCTGTGTGTACATGCACAGCTTCTCTGACTGCTTTATTTCTGTCCCATACTGACAAGGTTTGTGGGTAAAAAAATATTTGAGCACAAATTGAGTCTGGCTTCACTTCTACTGGCCTTAGTCACATTGGTCTGTCATTGTGACAGGAACCCCCACCTCCCACAAGTCCCCATGCTGTTTATTTGTGTCAAACGATGGCGTTTCCTACAATGATCGTAAGTTTTCTGCAGGCTCACCATGAGACACCATAAAAGAGAGCCTGTCTCCATTATCCTGTGCAGGTGGAGTTCGGGCCTGTGACCAATGTGCAGGGAAAGCTCCAGCGGAGTGTGTGGGGAAGAAAAGAAAGACCACACGACTCGGAACGCCAGTGCGAAGCCACAAACAGGAAGCCACGCGGCAAACAGGAAGTCGCACACCAAACAGGAAGCCACACAG
Source organism: Electrophorus electricus (assembly GCF_041902795.1). Classification (NCBI taxonomy): domain Eukaryota; kingdom Metazoa; phylum Chordata; class Actinopteri; order Gymnotiformes; family Gymnotidae; genus Electrophorus; species Electrophorus electricus. The sequence continues at coordinate 26,356,337 of NC_137508.1, forward strand.
AAAACAGGAGGTCATACAACAAACAGGAGCTTATAAAGCTGTTACCAGAGCAAGGCGTGCCAAGTGTCACAGTACATGTACAGTGTGGAAATAAATAAATCTCTTAATTAATTTGAAATTACTATATTATCTCTAAATATTTCCTCCATTGGAGGCCAACCTATTTATTTATTAATGGAGTTGATGGAATCTGTTTAAAGACCAAGGATAAGAACTGTAACATAAAGAACAGGTTGTTATTCAATTCCAGTTTTACGTTAGGATAAAAAAATTCATGCCAGCATTACACCAGTTCTACTTACTGATCCAGCTACAGGTCTGGGAACAGTGCTGGGTCTGGAGAAAGGGGACACGCTGTTCTTCGGTGACTCCCTGCAGCTCTAGATGTGACATGGTCTTTTCCATAATTCACACACACTGTGGTGCACCCCATAAAAGTGGATCGTGCTTGCAGGCCTCGACACACACTGTGTATCGATTTGCTCATGTTCTTACTGCCTGGTGAAGTAATTCGGTTTGCTTGACTGATCAGAATGATCCTGTCCCACTCATTATGAGTGAGTGTGTGTGTGTGTGTGTGTGTGCATGTGTTCACATGTGTTTATCTGTGTGTGAGTTTGTGTGTATGTATGTGGGTGTTTGTGTACGTGTGTGTGTGTGTGTGTGTGTGTGTGTGTGTGTGTGTGTGTGTGTGTGTGTGTGTGTGTGTGTGTGTGCGTGTCAGTGCTGATACTGACCACCCAAAAGCAATTATGTAAAGGCTTGTGGTCAGCAGTTCTCATAAATAAACATTTCTAATAAAGGGTGTTACATTTAGAGGCTTAAATGATGCCTCCTTGCATTTAATAAGACAACCAACATGGTTTACTTTTGAATAAGAGCCTAATTTTTTCATTAGTTTCTAATTTCTTACGTTAGACACACAGGCACAGCCAAAACACATAAGCTACACCCAGTTCCAGACCGCCAAAACTACACACCCCCATCCACACTACACACAGACACACACATACACACACATACACACACAAACACACACACACACACACACACAGAGAGCTTCTTCCAAATTAAACTCTCTGATTAATGGTTGGTGATTAAACGATTAGCAAAAACCCCTACACTTCCCCTCAGTGTCAGGGGTATTAGTGTAACACAAAATTCTGGGGCCCTACCTCAAGAGGCAGGGTGGGGGCCCTTTTTGCATCTTATTGTTTCCAATGTACGATCACCTCCTGTGGGCACACCCACAGCCCACGACCCCCCACCCCAGTAACTGCCCACTGTGTCCCTCCGCTATGTCAGTGTTAGTGGGTACAGTGTGACTTACACATGTTAGTTTCATGCTTCACTCACACTGATTCAGGTGCCCACTGAAACAGTAAGCTTGTACGTTGTGCATGGGAGCTCGGCAGAGTGTCTGGACTTGTTTTAGGGATCTGCTCAGCTATGGAAGGTCCAGGAACAGCAGCCTGTGCCATTTAAATGCTTTACCGCCGAAACGCTTTCATTTTGCTTATTTAAACAGTACTCACTCTTGTAGACGCAGTGTTTGAGCCCTGCTGGTTTTATCTTGCGTGACAAGCCAATCTGCGCTTTACAGGTGACTCACTTGTAAACATGCTTGTAAATTCTCTTCACTTACACTCTACATCCCGTATATGCCCTGCAGAAAAGGACATACCCTGAATCCACGAAGGACGAGAAAGAACCATGATTCTATCATGATCACTATTGACCTTGAGAGTTCTGCAGCATTTACATAACAGGTTTACAAAATATGTCAAAGAAGGCCTGGGCATTACTTCAAATATCTCATTTTAAGACTGAAAATGTTTTCCGTCAAAGATGTTAAACTGCAGCATACGGAGAATTATCCACTGTGTTGTCAGCAGAATGACAGAGATATTGGGTATGACGGCAACAGTGGTGATTCTTCATTCATTGTGTTGTCATAAATGTTGTATAATATATTATTACTGTATTACTACTCTGATATGATGCTTTACATTTTACAGTGAACTGTAAATTAGATTCCAACACCGCCTCACTGCTGGCACTACCATGGTACGGTGAAGTCAGCTGAATTACTCTACCACGGTGCAGAACTCTGTGTACATGGGGACAGCCATCGCTGGGCCCTTTCATGAGTCCAGAGGGCAGCTGGATGCTTTAATGTGCATTAATCGTATGAACACAGCATACATCCATATATACATGCTTTTATACATGCACCCATCATCCAGACATGACCTACTTTTTAAAAACAGTTTATTCATTAAAAAAAAGCAAACATGGCACAACTGTGCAGAGAGACGACAAGTTCCCTTCAGTCAGTTAACTTCTGAGTACACAGAATTGACCAAAACTGTGAGTCTGTATTTACAGTTACAATGGAGGTACTTAATAACTGGCAACCCAGCAAATACCATTTTGGAGTATATATATATATACATATATATATATATATATATATATATATATATATATATATATATATATATATATATATATATATATATATAAAATAGATTAAGTGGAGTCTACAAATCCATGTAAGCCCAGAAACTGCAATCAACGCTAATCGAATCATCATTAGCCCAATCACTCCTATTAAAGCCCCATTAGCCTAACCCAGTCACATTTAGTCCAATCACCACTAACCCAGTCATCGTTAGCCCAATCACTGCTAGCCCCAGTCACCACTCGTCCAATCACGGAAAATCCAATCACCACTAGCCCAATAACTGCTAGCCCAATCACCGTTAGCCTAATCACCGCTAGGCCAGTGATCGTTAGCCCAATCATTCCTATTAAATCACCATTACCTCAATCATAGTTAACCCAGTCACAGTTACCCCAATCACCACTCAGCCATTCACATTCTCGTCCAATCACCACTCCTCCAATCTCTGCTAGCCCAATCACTACTCTCCCAATCATCATTAGCTCAATCACCAGTAGCCAAAACATGCTCCATCTGTCTGCCTACAAACACATAGCATTACTAGGCTAGTAGTATTGTGCTGCAGTGTGTGTGTGTGTGTGTGTTGTGGAGAATGTCACCTTGTCAGATTCCTCAGGCCAGTTTAACATAGATGCCTCCTGTCTATCACATGTCCAACTGACCACCTCCTTCCCTGGTGACATGCTGGGATGCCCATGGAGCGTGTGTTTGAGGGCTGCATGCTTCCCTCCACCCCCCTTCTCATTCATGCTCCGCTCTAAGATGTGGGTTCAGACTCTCACCTCATGCTGTGTACTTGACAGCAACTGTTGCAGCTACTGCATAAGGGAGGAAGAACATTATAACGTACCTCCCACATCCCTCCACTCTTTCATTTCCCTCTTTTCATTCACTCCCCTCTTCTTTCTCATTCCCCTTCTTCCTCTCTCTCTCCCTCCCTCCCTCTCACTCCGCTTCCCTGTCTCGCTCTTCTGCTGTCTCTCACTCCCATTTCCACTGACTGAGAGAGATTTGCTATATGGACAAGTACCCGCTGTCTCCATTTACAAATTTCAGGTTGTTTCAATACTGTCAGCTATTACAGCACCTGCACATTGGCTGGATGTAGGGAATAATGAGCATGTGTTTACTAAAAGCTTGCCATATGGCAGTGGGACTCTACTGCTTTCTGCAGATACCTCTGTACCTGCTCCCAAGGGCACTTGGAAGAGCTGACCTCATAGAGGAGATGACTTCATAAAGGAGCTCACCTCATAGAGGGGCTGACCTCATTAAGGGGCTGACCTCATAAAGGAGCTGACTTCATAAAAGAGCTGACCTCACAAAGGAGCTGACCTCATAGAGGGGCTGACCTCATAAAAGAGCTGACCTCATAAAGGAGCTGACTTCATAGAAGAGCTGACCTCATAAAGGAGCTCACCTCATAGAGAGGCTGACCTCACAGAGATACTGACCTCATAGAGGGGCTGATCTCATAGAGGTGCTGATCTCAGAGGAGCTGACTGCATAGAGGGGCTGACCTCATAAAAGATCTGACCTTATAGAGGACTTGACCTCACAGAGGAGCTAGAAGAAGAACTGTAAACAGCACACCCCCACACCTCTTATATTAAATAATGCAATACATGTATTCACTGTACCTGCAAAATTTTAGCCATTAGATTGTAACACTCTGAAACAAAGGACGGGACTCAGCCATCTTATTCAATCCATTTTTCTAATAGTCTGTAGTTGAATATAACAATGGGTAGATTGTGCAGGGTATGCAGACATCAATAGCCTAGCGGGGATCAATGCTCACAGGCTGGATAGGTTTCACAGACATCAATACACTCCATCATATCTCCTGAAATGTAATATCCTTTATATCTAGCATATCTCTTTCTTTCTTTCTTTCTTTCTTTCTTTCTTTCTTTCTTTCTCTCTCTCTCTCTCGCTCTCTCTCTCTCTCTCTCTCTCTCTCTCTCTCTCACACACACTCTCTCCCACACACACATCTAATCTCAGCAAAGCATAACAGACACATGCAAGTACACACTTGCATTTGTTTGCAAGGTAAATACCACCTGCAACGTTTGTTCTGGACAATATATACTGTGAGAAATACCTGCATTTTCACTACCATACAGATGTAGGCATTAACCGTTGACGTTCAAAAAGCACGCACAGTTCAACACCTTCTCTTATTGGTCCTGGAACCTGTCATTCATATTAAACATGCCTGGAAACTGAAAATATGCTGCCTCCTTAAAATGTCTGCATCGAAACAATGAAAAGAGACAATTAAATGATAAATAATATTATTATAATAGTAAATAATTTCAGTATCTGATCTGATCACTTCTGTGCTGTCATGATGGTAATTATGTTTCATTTCTGTGGGTGAAAGCTGAAGTAGGAATCTGCTGCTTGTGTTCAGGATTATCTGCTCATTAGATAAGTGAGGTAAAGGTGTACTGTGGTGGTCTCCTGAATAGTCTAACTTCATTTTGATCATGACAGTGGTCAAGCACAAGGTCATGTTTTGTCATGCACTGGATAAATGATTCTGGACTATTGATTATTTTTCTGTAATGTTGTTTGTGAAGAAACACAACAACCTACAAGAAACACAACAACCAAAGCACAGCATAGTTGTTAGGGACAGAACGGGTAAGATGCCCACGGCTAAAGGGAATGCATTTATTTACACAGAGAATGTAGTTAAGAGGGAGAATCCAAAATGCCAGAGAGAGAGACAGTCTACAAATCCAAAATCCAGACAGTATGATACAACTGGGCAAACAAATCCGAAGAGAGAGACAAGAGGCAAAAATCCAAAAACATGACAGGGTTCAAAGCACAATACACAATTTCACAATATAGTGAAAGAAAATGGCTCAGTGAGCATTAGGAAGAGTAGTGGTAATATTTCACAGTGATATAATGAAACAGACAGGTTGGATAATAAGAAACAGGTATAATCAATAGTCTGCTGAGGATGAACGAGTAAGTGATCGGTGATTGGTGGATTGTCCTTCCTTGCTGTGAATGGGATTCTGGGAAATGTAGTGATATTGATTGCTGGCTGAGCTGGGAGAAACTGGCTGCATGACAATAGTAAACACAATGCAGAGTGACGCCATGCAGCCACAATAAAATTCATTTCAACGGGAAGACAGGAAAAAGTGAAGAGAAATGTGTGCACTTTACTCAGCATATGGAGAGAAACAGATCAGCTTGAGGGACCCCCATGCCTACACCTAAGTGCAGATGTATATATCTACCTCTGCTCGTTAGGAGACATCACACTTAATCCCTATTATGAATGTAGGTCACAGAACAGCATGTTGCCGTTAGTTAACTGTGAAATACACACAATTATAAGATTAAAATGCCACGATCTGTAATTAGTTAACTGAAAATGCCTTTGGTTGTAGGGTGTTGATGTTAACTGTGCAGCCAGTGCTTCAGAGGAGGCGTTGCCATGGTGATTAACCGTTGGACAGATCGCACTGTGTTTCTGTGGCACAGGCTGTGAGTCTGTCCTCAAGCACATGGAAAGCATGTCAGCACAATCACGCGTCAGAGAACCTTGCAGAGCACCAGACTGACTCTGAAGAACTAGCGCAGACTGTGAGTGATGATGATCACCTTCTGCTCGTTCACTCTCACCCCTCGCTGCCTGCGTTTATTTACACTCACACACACCGAGCAGACCACAGCTGACAAATGACATGCATATAGACTACACACGTAGGTTCTGGCACTGTGCAAAATAACTCAAAAGGAAACAGCTGTTTCCTGAAGGTCCAGTCTTCTCATGACCAGTGTACTGAGTTCTGAGTGATTTCCACCTTTTCATGCGTAAGGTAACGTCAAGGTAATGACATAAAGCTACAATGTGGGGGGAAGAAAGTATGTAGTTTTAAGATGAATTTAAACTGAACACCAAATCGCAAAACTCTCCCATGGCTGACCGATGACACCAATTCAACGTGCACAATCAGCCAGACTTACACAGACTTACCATGGACCTATAACAACCTAACACAGACCTCACCGAGATCTACCACAGGCTTACCATAGACCTAAAACAACCTAACACAGACCTCACAGAGACTTAACACAGACCTGAGGCTCCTCATCCAGAAGAGGACCTGTGGAAATACACCTCACAGCTGGAGTGTTGGACATCACTCCCAAATGCAGGGTCACCTTAACACACATTAACAGAGTTAACACCTGGGGTCTTAAAGAAATGTCAGTGACATGCAATGATAAAGTCCCACAGGACCCTTCTTGTCCTGTCTAAACAGCTGGCTTGAGTGCCCGTTCCTTTAAATGATAATGAGCCTTCTCACCCTGCCCCCCCCAGGGTGTGCTGATACCCAACTGCCATGTGCTACCATGGCAACAGTTGAACGTGAACCCTGGATGAAACATGATGGTGCAACCACGTATGTTTGAACCTGTCAGACCATGAGCATGAAGACATCCCCAAACAAGCTCAAGAATCAAGGGTACAACCTGATGTTTCTGATTGGGTAGTCATTAAAGTTATTAACTTTATGGCACTTCAACTTTTAAAAAAAAAGTTTGTACATTGTCTAAGGTCAAATATGCTGGCTGTCTATGGCGGCTGTGTTGCAGACAACCCATTGCTAGTGATTCTGTGTGTGTATGTGGTATGTTTATGTCAACAGGCCAATCAGGGGGTGTAGGATTATATGTCATAACCTCATAATTCTTAATATTGTATGATTAACTGATTATTACAGTTTTTAAATATTAACACCAATAATGTTATTAGACTGTTGCATTTGGTGACCTACATTTTGCATGTCGTCTTCACCACACACACCGGTCAAGTCCTCGACTGTAGCTGGGACGTTGCCATCAAAAATAAATGTTATCTACTCAGCTCTTCTTTCCTCTGTGGCAGGGGGCTGATGTAATGATTTCTGCTGGTCTGTGCAGCCAATAACAGAGGAGTTCCCCTGCTTAGTAGTTAGCTTCGAGAAAATTGTGAGAAATTATGAGAAAAAAAGTTTACAAAAGTACTGAAGTTCTCAGTCTGTGAGTGGACATACAGGGGGGGTGGGAGGTGAATAATTCTGATGAGCCTGCACTCGACATAGGAAGGGGAGCCAAATCTGAACGGGCTTGGTGAATCCCAAAAACCTCCCACAAGAAACTGTCTAGCTTTTCTTTTTTTCCACAGTTTGTGGGACAGTAAGCACTCCAGATCCCCAGACGCATGTGTAAAAGCACTGAATATAACCTGTCCCCATTTAACGCCAGGCCCTTTTATCCCTAGATTTGGATTTTTAAAAAAAAGGAATCCACAGGAACATACCTGAACATACCTGTTTTCCCACAGTCCTCAGGAACAGCTGTCAGACGTTGGTGAGATAAAGCCAGTAAATAGATCAGCTGCTGAACTGCTCTGTACTCACAGTTAAAGGTGTTTAGGTAAGACACCATCTGCAGGTATCACAGAGGAGAGTAGCAAATAATAGATCAATTTGGCATGATTGCAAACCCTAGCTGGTGTAATGATTGCTCAGTGCACCATTCATAACGCCTTACACAAAGTGGAAGACAAACACTGAGAGCTCTACACCCTCTCAGTTCTACACCCCCCAGTTCTACAACCCCCCAGTTCTACACCCTCCCAGTTCTATACCCCCGAGTTCTACACCCCTTAGTTCTACACCCTCCCAGTTCTATACCCCCGAGTTCTACACCCCTTAGTTCTACACCCTCCCAGTTCTACACCCCCCAATTCTACACACCCAGACCTCTAACACATGGAACAGACACACCCCAGCTCTGCACAGCCCAGCCATATACACCACACCTCTACACACCCCAGTTCTACACCCCTCAGTTCTACACGCCGCAGTTCTACACTGTCCCAATTTTTTGACAGGTGTCCAGTGTGTCCAGCATGTATCTGAGAGGTCCAGCAATGTCAGGGTTAAATTTTTGGCAAATTCTGTCCAATGGCCTATAGTGCTTCATAATTCATCTGCAGTGCTGTAACTCTTGTGGGTTTCAGAGGAGATTGCCACACCACTTGTGCCAATACGTCTTGGGCCAAGATAAACAGCAGAGGGTTCAAAGTGCACGGAGCTGTGTTCCGCACGGCCCATAGGAAATGGCAGAGAGAGAACATTCATCTGGTGACAGATGGGAAGAAGTTAAATCCTGATGTCGTGGCCCCGGTCATGATCCCCAGATGAAGAAGTCTCACAGAAAAAAACAACAACAATCAAACATCACAAAATTTCAGTGTTGTATATGTGATGAATGACAACATTTTATGTGTAGATAGATAGATAGATAGATAGATAGATAGATAGATAGATAGATAGATAGATAGATAGATAGATAGATAGATAGATAGATAGATAGATAGATAGATAGATAGATAGATAGATGTGTAGTGGGTTGAGAACCTACTTCATGTGCATGTAACAGAATATTGTCAGACATAATTTACACTTACATTTATGCATTTAGCACATGTCCTTATCTGAAGGGACTTGCCATATACTCAGAGAATGAAGGAATGCAACCCAGTAGGTACAGAGTTCAAGATACCACTGAACTGGAATACTGTTGAAAAACGGGGATCAATAATAACAAAATGAACATAAGTGCAATACCCAGTGACAATACACACTGAGAAAAAGAGCATATCTGGGAAAAAGAAGCATAATTGTTTAATTCAGGATGCTACAAGTCAAGAAGATATTTCAATAAGCGCAGGATTGGTGGTCATTTCATTGTAGGCACTGTGAATGAGTTATGAACTGTGAGCCAAAGGAAGAATGATTTGTGTGGTGGACAAATTCTTTTAAATGCCCAAACAGAAGTGTTTCAAAGAGATTGCAGGAGTCCAGGAGATTGCAGTCATTTGCAGTATCCAATAAAAGATAAGAATTTATTCTGTGATCTCCGGCAGGCCTGTCTTGACTCTCGAAATGAAAATAAATATACTTTTGAATAAAGAGGTCACATTCCAAGACCCCATCTTACTCCCCGCAACACTGGGAATCTCAAGAACAATGCAAACTACGTCCATCTACGTATATCCACAACACTAGGACAGGGAGCAGGTCTTCTGTTGAAACCCCACAAGGCCAGCTAGATCACTGTGCACAGGCAAACCTGTGAAATTACAGTTTACTGCACTAACTAGATGTTTCTAATGTCCCCTTTAGACAAACCAAAGTGCTGATTTTATAAGACAATGACAGTTCTCATTGAGTAAGTGTGTGTGTGTGTGTGTGTGTGTACACGCATGCGTGTGTGTGTGTGTGTGATTTTATTAGTCACATGGTGTAATATTTTAAACAAAGGACAAGGGGACAACTATTGGCACCTCCCACGTGCTCTCTCTCTCTCTCTCTCTCTCTCTCTCTCTCTCTCTCTCTCTCTCTCTCTCTCTCTCTCTCTCTCTCCTCCAGTAGTGTGGTTGCCAGCTAGGGTAGGTACAGGACAGGACGGGCAGGGTGGAGATACCACTGAACGCGCCCTCCTTGGTCTTGCCTGCCATCTGATGTCCTGTACGTCATGACATTGACACTGATGTTTGACAATTTCATGCTCTCTGCGGCAACAGCCAGAGTCCCCCAATGCCACCAGCAGGAACTACAGGGACGGGTCAAAGGTCTTCAGCGGCCTTCGGTAACCAATCGCCTACCAAAGCCTCGGTAGACCCGGTAACACCGCAGTGTATCTGCAAACTCCAGCCAGCATGTGCCTTCTCTACCACACCGCTTCTCTATTCGAGCTCTGGATAAGAGCATCTGACACATAGTGTTAATGGAAATGTCACATGCTGAACACTCCAGTGGGATTTTGGCCTGGATACTCCTCTGGACAGGAATTTTATACTGCCTGTTCCGCACTGACTTTAAAAAGTTTTTCTTTTTTACTGAAAAACACGTTAAATCCAAAACAGCAAAAATATAGCATTTACTTTTTGTTTGATCACAGATGAGAAACATTTTCCTAGAGATTTTCCTAGAATTTTGAAGATAGAGTTAGCTCTGTTACTGAAACCACTCTGCATGAATATATCTGCTTGAGATACAGAAAGTTTCTGAGATCAGTTTAAGCAGCTTAGCAATGGCAATGACTCTCTCTCTCTCTCTCTCTCTCTGTCTCTCTCTCTCTCTCTCTCTCTCTCTCTAGCTCTCTATCTCTCTCTCTCTCTAGCTCTCTCTCTCTCTAGCCCCCCTCTCTCTAGCCCTCCCTCTCTCTCTCTCTCTCTAGCCCTCTCTCTCTCTCTCAAGCTCTCTCTCTCTCTCTCTAGCCCCCCCTCTCTCTCTCTCTCTAGCCCTCTCTCTCTCTCTCAAGCTCTCTCTCTCTCTCTCTCTAGCCCCCCCTCTCTCTAGCCCCCCTCTCTCTAGCCCCCCCTCTCTCTATCTCTCTCTCTCTCTCTCTCTCTCTCTCTCTCTCTCTCACTCTCTCTTGATCCCTCTCTCTGTGTCTCCCTTTGCGTCTCTGATTTCTACGAGCCTGGTCAGACTAGGTATTCACGAGAAACAGGAATGGCAGAATAACTCAAATTGCAATCAACAGTTTTCTGACAATCTTATTAATAATGCGTCACGAGCTTACTAGTCTGCCTCATACCACAAAACCACATTTCCAGTATGGCAATCCCACTATTTGTCTCTTCCAACACATCACTCCCAGTACAATGCTACCACTGATACAGTAGGGAAGAACCCAAAACAGGCTTAGGGGAGAGAAATAGAGAGAAACAGAGCGAAAGAGAGAGGGAGGGAGGAAGATGAACGTGTATTGTCATGTGACCTAGTCTCCTACAGCGTGTGTTGGTCCTTGTTTAACCCTCATGTTAAACAAGGGTTATTACATATTATTGATGGGTGCGCCTCATGCTGCTCAACGTATTCAGGACCATTTGATTTCAGTTCATTTAAACTCTATGATTTCATAGAGCAGCCAGCAAGCCCGAGAAGAAAGGCGCACAGGCCAGGACTCCCTGAGAGGATGTGTGTGTGAACACTCGAAGGAGAGCTCAGCACTACACTCCCGCACGGCACACTTCCAAAGACCCGGCGTATGCAAGGAGCAGGAAGGCAGGAACCCATGTCTAGCTCTGGACATTCCCTACAAAGAATGCGGAGATGTTAAGAGATTCCCCACACTAACCGTCATCGGGATTCTTTACACTCGTCATGCAAGACGCATTAATTCAGCATCAAATGGAAACGTGTGTTCAGGGTGTGAAATTGTGCTCAAACTGTGTTTCCCACTCTGCTAGAGAAACTGTGCCGAGTCCTTACTGTTGTTGGCTTCTCACAGTGCTGGCGACAGTGTGAAAGACCTGCCAGTGTGCAGCGGCTCACACTGGGTTGCCCCGTGCTATTTGTATCAAACGAGTTGGCAATGCTCTGTTCCCACAGACGGCATATGAAAATGCACTTTCTCTCTCTGCATCATTCTCAATCCCTCTCTCAACCATCTAACCCTGGGCCCTATTTCTGTTTCTCTGCCTTGGCGTTTCTTTGTTTAAAAAAAATTTGTTTGTGTAGAACCACAGTGGGATCATACGGACAGAATTGGCAAAAATGAGACTTCTCACATGTGTCCTAATTTAAGGGTGGTACAGTCAGCCAAAAGCAGTACAGTCTGTGGTGTCTGTACATGTCTGGAGCAGTACAGTCTGTTGTGTCGGTATCTGTAATAAGGAGTACAGTCTGTGCTGTCTGTACCTGTCTGAAGCAGTACAGTCTGTGGTGTCTGTATCTGTAATAAGCAGTACAGTCCTTGGTGTCTGTACCTGTCTGAAGCAATACAGTCTGTGCGGTTCTCCCTCGCAAACACTCAGACAAACAGAGATGTACAGTTCAGGTTCAGGAAGTAAAAAGTCCTACTCTGGATTAGGTTCCAACTCTTTGTGATTGTTAATTATCTCTGTTAATGGTAAAATTCATAAATCAACTGGATGACACAGACTCCAGGCCAGATTTTAACTTTTTAAATTTTAAAGGTTTACACCTTGGCATGTACTAGGGCTGCGTCTGATCAGCAAATAAATCTATGTTGAATATATGACTTCTGTAGAACATGAACATAAAACATGTTATTTAAAGATTAAAAGATTAAAATGCCACACTGTGAAAGTGAGCACACCTATAGCGTAATGCAAGCTAAATATAAAATTAGACTCCAGGACCTCCACAGCAGCAACCACTGTGGCTGTGACTCATGATGTCTGTGATTCATCCAAAAACAACACAGTCAAGTCCATCTTAGCACAAACTCCCATAATACCATTGTCCTGGGTGACATCTGTCATATGCACAGGCATTTGTTTATATGTATTTGTGTGTGTGTGTTTGTTTGTATGTGTTTATGTGGTGTTTGTTTGTGTGTGTGTGTGTGTGTGTGTGTGTGTGTGTGTGTGTGTATGTGTGTGCGCACGTGCATGTATGAGTGTATGAGTGTGTAATGTGTGTTTGTGAGTGTGTGAGTGTGTGTGTGTGTGTGTTTGTCTTTATGTGAACTGGGTCATATCATCTACAGGTGTGTACAGGTGTTTGCCATGTTTTACTTTTTTTAACTGTGTTTTGTGAAAATATATGAAGCAACCTCCACTTTGCATCACACTGTAAAACTCTCCAGACTCAGCAATAACCAACAATCAGACCAGCACATGAAACCTAATTGCCATGTGTGACTATGCCTAAAGCAAAAGTTCATTCTGCCTTTATGAAGACTGACTTAAACCCATTACAAGCAACAGCTTACCAGATCACCAAGGAGGGCCATGTGAGTGTGCCGAAGAGAGGCTGTAATGGTCCAATGAGACAGAGGTTCTGAGAAGGTTCTCACCACTCACTGGACAAGCTGAAGGGGCATGGCTGTTACTGGGGCGACGTGTATGTAAACAGCACAGCTGGGTCATAGCCACAGACCGCAGTAAGGGATGCACCAAGGGACAAACTTCCTCGTCCCTGTGTATTTGCCAATCACCCAGAGCTCAGCATTTCAAGTTTGATTCTAAAGGGTTTTTTCCCCTTCAGAATAAATGCCTGATGACCTCACCTGTGCTCTGAGTGATAATACTGAATGCTAACTGATCTACAAGTTTTAACACATGCAAAAAAGACTCCAAGCCATACGGGACATTATGCAAATTTCTCTGAAATGCAGTTGTGGTGTGATTACTGTGGGGAAGGATCTCCACCGTCTTCTGACGGTGCTCTGAACATGAGCCTGAGAGGACAGGAGAAATGAGAGGGGGGGGGGGGGGGACGACATCATTAATGCACAGCAATAAACAATTCTCTACATCATCTGTCCATGGCTTGACGGTGGTCCAGCGCCACCTGTGGGTGGGTTTCTGTTCTCGACACCAGTGATACATTACATCTGAGGAATCTGAGGAAATGCTCTCTGTCCCGGGTGGTTTAGGTGGCGGAGGAGACCAGGAGAACAGCACTGGAGCAATTAGCACACACTGAAACTGCTCTGTCTATGCAGACATGGCGTTTCGTAGGAGTCGGTGACCCTTACTCGTGATAATCGTATTAGTTTGGTAAAGTTCAACTCACGTAATAAGGTCAAGTGTAAATAAACATCGCTGACAAGCCACCGCTTCTCCCCTTATAAAACATTAACTAATTCCATGTAATGAAAAAGACTTCAACGTCATGATCAATTCTGTATAAAGTAGTAGTTTAACGACATTAGTGTCGGAAATTCCATTTTAGCACAGTGTCGGAAATTCCATTTTAGCACAGCCGACAGCAGCCTATATTAAAATGTGTGCGCGCGTATCACAGAAGCGCATACACGGAGAGAGAGAGCGAGACAGGTCATTAAGTCTCCATTTCTCGTCCTGCCTTTAATATCTTAGTTCAAACACACCACCACTTAAGGCATATATTAGTAAAACAAACAGTTACGTCTGTCTCTCTTAAACATGGAATCACAGAGTATATCTTGCCATCTACTTTAACTATACTGTATTCTTAAGAAATCTAGAAAATTAGGGTTACTTTGGATTGAATGTTATTGCGATTCTCTAAATCCCCCATATATAATCACATGTAATATGCATAACGACTTCTTAAAGTATTGTTCTGCAAATTATAATGATCACCTGTTACACGACAAAGCGAGTGAAAAAAAACCAAAAAACTTCCGTAATGATTCCGACCTGCATTACAAAACTGGACGAAATGAATGTGACTTCTCTTAAGATATTACACACCGAAGGGGACAGCACAACGTGAGCGCGGAACAAGCCCCAGAGTCCTCGAGCACAGCCCGAACTCTTCAAACAGCAAACCGTGACCGACACGCCGAGAATTGTTCGTGACCTGATATCCGTCTCTTACATCGCCCCCGTAATCTTCGCTGAAAGAGCGAAGGTTTTATACCAGCCAGATAAAATCTGCGGAAGTTGTAAAATTAATCATTCATATAATATAGGAAACGCAAGACTTTTAATATTTTCACTGTTTCTAACTCGTTATAAGAATATAGCATGATATATCAGTTCCTCGAGCAAAGAATGAACGACCATATAAGTAAGCAAATAAAAAACAAACAAACAAATAACAACACAAAACGAGTTTACGTTTCATCTGTTTGAAACCACTGTAACAGTTCTTACCTGAACAAAACTGCAATTTCCCACGCAATGAATCCCCAAAAAGCTACAGAATGCAGCCTTGTCTGAATCATGTCAAGACTTCAGCAGCTGAGACGTGCACTCTGGCGAACACCGCGCACTCTTAACGCCTCTCGCCTTCAGAACCACGGACAGCTCCCCGACAGCCTTTACGCGGTACCGTGGCGGAGCGTCGCGAAGGGAAACGCATAGCAGTTCTAACACTTCTCATAGCCCCGTGGCACCAAAGTGCTACAGAAACAGGCGTTTCTGTAGGGGGGGGGACGAAAACGCAAAAGTGCCCAGATCCGAAATTGCGCGTGGCACAGTCGGACATGTCTCTACAGTCCCCCGGCACGCGCGGCCGTAAGCCCGCCCCAGAGAGCGCATGTGAGTGACAGCGCATTCCTCCAGTCGCTCAGTAAATATGCATGAACCACGTTCGCTTAAATTAGAAAACCTCAGGGGGAGCACCTATCGACAGTTCCCGAGTCTCTTCGTCTCACCCGACGCTTTGAACGCAAGTACAGCAGCTAAGCTCACAGAACTTAAGTGGCGTTAGATATAACGGGACATCGTGGAGCATGTTTAACGAAAGCTTCTGGGCGCATCTACAGCTATAAACCGCGCGCCATTCGCCCACTGCTGCCAACCCCGTCCACAGCGTTTCTAATGTGTGTGTGTGTGTGTGTGTGTGTCCATGTTTATCTGTGTTTATTGACGCGCTGACCCTGTTTCCAGTCATGTGTTATATGCCCGGTTTTGCGCCACCATTCTGGAATGGGACGATAAGCGGCAACGGGCGCGACCTCAAACACACCGCTGGCACAGCGTGGCATCCGGGGCGGGTGTTGTTTATTTTTACGATATTGGTCTCGATAAAAAAAAAAAAAAAATTATATATATATATATATATATATATATATATATATATATATATATATATATATATATATATAATTTTTATTTTTATTTTTTTTAAGACTGGAAAAATGCTCGCTTGTTTGTGCTGTGTGCTGACACAGACCAGCAGACAATCAGTTAGACAGAGCAATGAGCCTACAGATGCAGCTTCTGGAAGTAACCGAAATAATAATCCTCTCATGGGAACTGTGTTTGTTTATCGCAATAAACTCATTTAAAGAGTGTTATTAACCGGGTCATGTTCCCTACGAGAGCTGCCGATTTAAACTGGGTATGAAGTAGGCACAGTGGTCATTAGATCTAGAATCTAATGTAAGGATTACATTGCAAAAAACAAACAAACATATGATTTATATTTTTTATTTTACTTTGGGAATATTAAGTAAATCACCCGATTCTTGGAAATTCAGCACGAATTCTGCCACTCGTTAGAGGTGGTAGTCAAAGAGTGCGCGCGCGTGGGTGAGCGTGAGATGGATGAGAAGCGTGCTGATGTCGGAGTCGCGTGGACTCTGTCAATTACAGGGGCCGGCGCGTGTGCCCTCGGAATAATTTCACCCGCTGCTATTCAGCTGGTCGCTATGCCCTGTCGAAGTGGCTCCGGCTTAATTCTCCAATCAGAGTCTGTAACAAAACAGATAGATGCCAAGAAGTTCTCCAGTGCTCGTGAAAAATGAGAAAATTGGACATTTTAAGTTGGAAACTATGAAACTCAATTTATAAGTGGGAACATTCAAAAGAAACTAATCAAGGAAGCAGTTGGGTGTCCTTTTTCTCAGGATGTCCTTCTCATTCAGTGCTAGACGTTTATTCACTGTTCTAAAAATATATACACAATAAGGTTCTTTAAGGGCTCCTTACCTCACAGGATTTTTAAATAATGAAGTCCTATATTATTTAATATGTAATGCTTTCCGATGTGTGTTAAGATTATGACTACACATATTCAAACCACATGACATAAATGAAGACACTCATCCCCAGTGTAATTTTCCTATTTGTAATTTGCATACGCATCTAGGGAACATCTCTGAATCTAGGGAACATCTATCCAGGGAGACGTGAGAGGCATCAACCCTCGCTCCTTGTGCACCACACATTTATTTCCCAGCCGAAAGGACACAAATGGCATTTGCTGAACAGCTACCATATGCAAAGATTATTATGTATCGGTTGGTGGAGAGGTGAACGACGCAATTCTGGGTTTCTGACCATATCAGCATAAATCTCCACCTTGAGTGTGGTATATTGAATTGGGCCATATTTAGAACTAATATGGGAGAACTCTGAGCAGGAGAAACTGGAGATAAGGCCCCATGTACCTCCATTACACAGGAGAAACGTGAAATGATGCTTGCATAGGTGTTCATATTTGCATGGAAATTTACATTTAAAAGTTCTTAATGGTTGTTTTTTCCAGGGCTGTGTAGCACAATGTCAAAACATAATAGAATATCCAGTGTGTTACCATGATTTAAATCCATGGCTGCTTAATGTTTTATGTTTCCCCCCTGAAAGACTGTTATTTATAACTGACATTCCAATATATGAAGTCGCATCTAAAACCCAGGGAGTAATTCACCTCTGAGCTGAACGTACCCTCCACACTGGAATCTGAACCCAGATCCTGTGTGTCCCTCCTTTACTTCAGCTCACATGCAGCCTGGTGCCTCTTTCAGCATTCCAGGGGGATTTGAAATTTTGAAGATATTCATAGAGGTTTCTTCAAACAGGCAACGGATGGTGTCTTCACACAGGCAACGGGTGGTTTCTTCACACAGGTAACGGATGGAGTCTTCACACAGGTAATGAATGGTTTAATAACACAGTTAATGGATGGTTTCATCACACAGGTAATGGATGGTTTCTTCACACAGGTAATGGATGGTTTCTTCACACAGGTAATGAATGGTTTAATAACATAGTTAATGGATGGTTTCTTCACACAGGTAATGGATGGTTTCTTCACACAGGTAATGGATGGTTTAATAACATAGTTAATGGATGGTTTCTTCACACAGGTAATGGATGGTTTCTTCACACAGGTAATGGATGGTTTCTTCACACAGGTAATGAATGGTTTAATAACACAGTTAATGGATGGTTTCTTCACACAGTTAATGGATGGTTTCTTCACACAGGTAATGGATGGTTTCTTCACACAGGTAATGAATGGTTTAATAACACAGTTAATGGATGGTTTCTTCACACAGTTAATGGATGGTTTCATCACACAGGTAATGGATGGTTTCTTCACACAGGTAATGAATGGTTTAATAACATAGTTAATGGATGGTTTCATCACACAGGTAAAGGATGGTTTCTTCACACAGGTAATGGATGGTTTAATAACATAGTTAATGGATGGCTTCTTCACACAGGTAATGGATGGTTTCTTCACACAGGTAATGGATGGTTTAATAACATAGTTAATGCATGGTTTCTTCACACAGGTAATGGATGGTTTCTTCACACAGGTAATGGATGGTTTCTTCACACAGGTAATGAATGGTTTAATAACATAGTTAATGGATGGTTTCTTCACACAGGTAATGGATGGTTTCTTCACACAGGTAATGGATGGTTTCTTCACACAGGTAATGAATGGTTTAATAACACAGTTAATGGATGGTTTCTTCACACAGGTAATGGATGGTTTCTTCACACAGGTAATGAATGGTTTAATAACACAGTTAATGGATGGTTTCTTCACACAGGTAATGGATGGTTTCTTCACACAGGTAATGGATGGTTTCTTCACACAGGTAATGAATGGTTTAATAACACAGGTAAAGGATGGTTTCTTCACACAGGTAATGAATGGTTTCTTCACACAGGTAATGAATGGTTTAATAACACAGGTAATGGATGGTTTCTTCACACAGGTAATGGATGGTTTCTTCACACAGGTAATGAATGGTTTAATAACACAGGTAATGGATGGTTTAATAACACAGGTAATGGATGGTTTCTTCACACAGGTAATGAATGGTTTAATAACATAGTTAATGGATGGTTTCTTCACACAGGTAATGGATGGTTTCTTCACACAGGTAATGGATGGTTTCTTCACACAGGTAATGGATGGTTTCTTCACACAGGTAATGAATGGTTTAATAACACAGTTAATGGATGGTTTCTTCACACAGGTAATGGATGGTTTCTTCACACAGGTAATGGATGGTTTCTTCACACAGGTAATGAATGGTTTAATAACACAGGTAATGGATGGTTTAATAACACAGGTAATGGATGGTTTCTTTGTGCACAGCCACTGGGCTGTGCTGTATACAACAAACGTAATGGCAGAAATGTTTCGAGGCTTTTCTCTTAATGGTATGAGGTCCAGGGCTGCCTACAAGCCTAAAACGCAATTATATCTATTAAACTATATAAGAGGTTTATTCATCTTTATTAGAAATGCTCAGTCACTGACAACACAGGATGTGTCTGAATAAAGAAATAGTAACAAAAGAGGGGAAAACCTGTGACAGTGCAGTTAGAGACAAAAATGAAGTGTTACATAGATGACCCACGGCAGAGTGGAGAGCCACCAAACACCATGACATGAAGCCCAAGTTACAACCGTGGGGCAGCACATAGAGTTGAATGCAATAAAACTGGAGTGGCATCAATAAAGATTTAGTAAGCTCTACTCAACAGTGAGTGTGGAACATTACAGTAATTACAGTAATATCATTACTGTAATGAATATCAGATCTTTGAATATCAGATCTTTGTGTCTTTGTGTAAAGCACTTTTTTGGCCCTCTCATCAGGCACACCCCCAGACACACACCCCACACACCCCCAGACAGCTGACATTTCTGCTGTGTCCCAGCCTGCAGCACACCTGCACCAGGTGTTCAGTGCCTTGGACAACTGGACCAGGTGTGGCAGGGGATGACATCATGCAAAACAGTGGACTGTATGGAGTCTCTGAGAACTGGTTTAATAACACTAGGGTAAACCATAATGATTTTTGCAGATTTTTGCTGATTTCACAGGTCACTGAGGGGACTTGGAGATATTAAAAGATGTCCATACACAATATTCGTAAACATAGCCGTGGGAGTGTGAGGTCAGGGTCATATTTATTTCCCACTGCCAGTCACATTATGCAACCAGGAAGCAATTATCCACTTCCTCATATATTCTCCCCTCAGACATCTCATCAGCCAACCCAGGCTGGAACTCCACACATCCAAGTGATAAACTTATGTCTCATGTCATTTAACCCATCAGTCACTTCCAGGGTCACAGCACCAACGCAATTAGCAAAGTCCAAAGTCATCTATTCCAGGGCTCTCTGGCATTCAGGAAGGATGTAAGGAGCAGACAAAGGCTACTAGATCAGCTTGGACACACAGAGACGCGTCTTCAGAAGACTGCTGGTGATAGCTGACTGCATACTCCTGCTAGGCAGGGTTGAGTTTCACACCTCTCCTTACTAGCCACGCCCCCCAAGGTCTCCTCACCAGCCACGCCAACAGCTCTCCACATTAGCCCTGCCCCCAACTATCCTCACCAGCCTCGGCCCTCACAATGAGGAGCTGTGTACATCTGCTCCCTATGTCCTTGTTGGAACATACATTTCACCCTTATATGTATTATATATGTATGTTCATATTGCTCACTCCCATTGCTCCAGTGCCAAATGTTACTGAGCTGTTTTGTTTCTGAGCCGTTTTGCCTGTGTGCTGTCCTGTTTTGCGTGATTCTTCATCTGTGCCCCCAGTTTGCCTAGCCTTTGTGCAAGTTCACCAGTGGAATGATCTAGAGCTTCATCGTTTTCAGCCGTACTAGGGTGTCGCTTTGTCCTTCTGCCAGCGTCTTCATTAAAACCTCGACCGTTCTGTGTACTCGAGCTCTGCTCCCTGCTCTGTTCTGTGTGACAGGCATCTTCTTTTTTCATTTCTTACCTGACATTTGGTAGATGACCTGATGTGTTCTAGAGTATGAGAGAGGCATTTGGCAGGGGAGTGGAATTAGATTTTCTATATGGTTTCAGATTCTAATGCAATTTTCCCACAGTTCTCCTGAGATGAACTTACCATCAGCTGGCAGTACAATATTTGATGGAGATACTCTGCTGGCTAGGGAGAGCGTAACCCATTGGAGACATAATTTGATGAGGTTGTTCCCATGCATGCAAATTGGGACTCTGTGGAATTCTGCTGTGTGTGATCCTGTCTTCCTAAGTGAGAGGAAACACAGGGAAAGAAATCCTTATACGTTCAATCGGATGGTTCAGCTGTAAGGTCTGAAGTCTAAAGCCAAGATAGGATTTTCCACTGAGAAGACCTGCAGCGTCCATACTACCATCAGTGGATTCGTTTTCTCCATCCTTCGTTTGCTTTTCCACACCTGTCCCATGTTTCTGGTCTTGTTAAGTTCATGTGTTTAAACCCTGTCTTGATACCTGTGTGTTTGCTGTTCATTGCATGTGAATGAATGGATGTGAGTTTTGCACTCCCAGCCTTCATGTTTGTTAGTCTCAGAGTTCTTCCTCGTATCTGTTATAGCCTGTTTGCGTTCATGTGTTTTTGTTGATCATGTATCCCTGTGTACAGATCTGTAATGGTAAGCGGACGCATGTGCGGAAAAGAGCGAGATTTATTATGGGCAAATCTATAATCAGAGTCGTTGTAGCAGTTCAGGGTCATATTACCAACATGGAGAGCACGGGAATACATGATCAACAAAAACACATGAACAGCAAACAGGAAAAAGAGGCTATAACAGATAGGAGGAAGAACTCTGAGACTAACAAACATGAAGGCTAGGAGTGCAAAACTCACATCCATTCATTCACATGCAATGAACAGCAAACACACAGGTATCAAGACAGGGTTTAAATACATGAACTTAACAAGACCAGAAACATGGGACAGGTGTGGAAAAGCAAACGAAGGATGGAGAAAACGAATCCATGGAATGGAACAACCAGGAACCAAAGGAAAACAAACACGACAAGGAAATATGGAAACAGGGACATCTGGAGGGCGGCCATTCATGACACCATGAGAAAGAGTAGTTTATTCTGATGACAGTAGTTTAATCTGATTATATTAGTTTAATATGATTAAATTAGTTTATTCTGATCACAGTAGTTTAATCTGATTATATTAGTTTAATATGATTAAATTAGTTTATTCTGATCACAGTAGTTTAATCTGATTATAATAGTTTAATATGATTAGTTTATTCTGATGACAGTAGTTTAATCTGATTATATTAGTTTAATATGATTAAATTAGTTTAATCTGATGACAGTAGTTTAAACAGATTATAGGCTGGTCCTTTTCAAAAGAAGAGCTGCGTGGTGGATGAAGACAATCAATGGCTTCTGCTGTGTCTGTTCTCTCTCTCTCTCACACACACACACACACACACACACACACACACACACACACACACACACACACACACACACACACAGACACAGACACAGACACACAGACAGACACAGACACACACACACACACACACATACATACACACACACACACACATACATACACACACACACACACACATACATACACACACACACACACACATACATACACATACACACATACATACACACACACACACACACACACATACATACACACACACACACACACATACATACACACACACACACACACACATACATACACATACACACATACATACACACACACACACACATACACACACACAGACACACACACACACACACAGACACAGACACAGACACACACACACACACACAGACACACAGACACACACACACACACACAGACACACACACACACACACACACACACACACACTCACACACACACATAAATATACAATCATTGAGAAATAAAACAGTGAGATCAAAGGCAATTTTTCAGTGAGTGATTTTCAATTTAAATCACACATTTTTCCAGCACCATTAATACCCATAAACTGTCCACTGTCTCCATACACCTCCACCCACCCCACAAAAGACAACATCTGCGTGAATTTATCATACTATAATTTAACATAGGTATTGATATGCAAATCATCATGCACACTTGCATGCATTCATGTTTGTTTCTAGGAGATGTACAAAACACACCATGTGAAATCCTGGTCCTTGTATACAACACACAGCAATATATCAAACTCCAAATGGTATCACAGCTCACCACAGTACTCTTTCAACTTCTCATTGTTTTCATCCAAAATGTAACACTGTCAGCTAATAGATGCAATTCTCATGTAAATTTGACATGCCAGTCAGAACAGACTGTACTCATATAAAATGTTTGTTCACATTTATACATATTTAGCATTTGCCCATTCAGTTAATAGCTTAAAATACAGCATGCTAATTATTGTGTGCAATATGCAATGTATTGGTAGAAGAAAAAGGTCTGTGAGAATTGACTAGTGAGAGATCAGTGTAACTTCCCTGTGAGAGAATGGGCTACTGCCCCTCAGGGAATGACGGTACTGTTCCTGCCAGCCTGGTCTTCTTTCCACAGTCCAGACAAGGATTATTCTTCAGCCTGGAGGTGCAGGGTCAGGATCTTCAGCCTCATGGTCCGGTATCTACTCTAGTGTCCAGCAGATGAGGACTGCCATAGGTGGATGCGAGAAGGTTTTCAGGATGTCAGATGTGATGAAGTGCTGTAGCCAGAGAGAACGGAATGAACGTGGGGTGAGACCATAATGTTCAGATTTCGATAAAGTAACAAAACAATATTGTCTTTGTTTTATTTGTCAGTGAACATTGTTTGATATTAAAAAAAGCTTGAATAAAGAATGTTTCTTTCTTTTGAACGTGCTCTTGTGTAGGAGGAGATATAGATAATGGAATACCAAAAAAAGAAAGGGAAACGTCAGAGTGCATGAATGAAAAATACCAGCAGCACCAAAGTCTAGAGTTCTTAATGGACCATTCACGCTCTTATCCAGATTGACTCACAATTTCAGTCATTACACAGGCAGGCAACTATAGTGTTAGGGAGTCTTTCTCAGGGACTCTTACTGGTTTACCAATAAGAGACTCTGAGACTCCTACATACCCAGAATATAAGTACCATGTGAGAAACCTGTCATGTTTCCTCTTTTCCTGCATGACGTGATCATTATTTCAGGCTCTGATACTCTTACTCTGGAGTTATGGGTATTCACCTTTATTCACTCCAATTCTGAAGGAAATGAAGATAATTTGCATTTAGAATTGCTTGATGCATTTGTAAAAGGTGCGGATTATTCCCCCAGGGCCCCGGAGTGTACACCTGTTGCAGGAGAGAGAGGTTACCTGCTCCTCAGGCGCTGCCATTTCTCTTCACACATCAGGAAGTGGAACATTGAGGCATCCTGTCTTACCAAGCGGTAGGAGACAGAGAATTTCACCAGTATGTACTGCAACTGCTATTTGCTATGTTTTACAAAAGTTACAAACTTATGAATGGCTTATGAATGACTAGGAACAGAACTAAGACTTTGATGCTGTAAATATGATGGTTTTTTAAAGGGAAATTTATGCATTTACAGATAGCATTGGACAGAATTCTGTTTTCCCAACTGGAACACAAGGAATCAGTTCTCCAGTTTTACAGGATGAGGACATGTGCTTACATAAAGAAACATTTTTGTCTATGGAATCTTACAATTATAGAGACAAAGGAAGATTTTTTTTCTTCCTGAAGTTTGTAGTCATCCGTAGGCTGCATTACAAATGACCTTTGATTTGTTAAATGTCCTCTGAAGTTTTTACTAGATCCAGATTTTGCAGTAAAGTCTTGACATCTGGAAATAAAACCACATCGTTCACACACAAACATTCACACTCAAACTAGGACACACACAGTCTTAGATTCACACTTACGTAAAAGTAGAACACACATTGTCTTATATTCAGGCTGAAACTAGAACACGCTGTCATAGGCTCACACTTAAACTAGAACATGCTTAGTTTCACACTGAAACTATAACACACTGTCTTAGGTTCACACTGAAACAAGAACACACAATGTCAGGTTCACTGTTAAACTAGAATACACTGTGAATTTGTGAGTTTGTGACCAGGTTTTTATAAGGGGCTTTGCATCTCAGAATGAGTTTTTGAGAGAGAAGTGAAGTTAGCTGAGATGGTTTTCAGTAATCCCAAAGGATTACTGAAAATAAAACACTTATTATCAAAAAATAAAACATATCATTTATTATCTTCACAAATCTGTGCATTGTATCAGAGCTGGAAAATGACTGGTGATGAGTGAAAAAAAAAAACTGCAAACATATAAACAGGAAGAGAAATGTTCATATATATCTAATGAGGCATCTTTAGCATCTTTCCCACTGTGAGGAATGGCTTTTTTCTTGAGAATGCTGACAGAAACAAAGGTCTTCTCTGAACTGTTCAGTGTGGCAGTGTATCTCCTGAAGAATATTCTGATATCTCCCCAGACGCTGTTCAAAACATGCATGACAAACCCAACTCCTTATTACTGCCACATTCATACATTGCCTGCCGTACCTCAGCATGTTCAAAGGAATCTCGAGCAAGTCTCAAGCTTCAGTATACTGATATGCATCTTACATAATACCATTATGCAGCCGTTCTGGTCTCTGGTTTTTAAGCGTCATTTAAAGATCTCATTATCCATCATTCATGTTGTTCCAAGAATGCCTCAATTCACTAATGAACTGTGCATGAATAAGAGATGGTTTTAGCGCCATTTTGTGCAGTGACCCCTACAGATGCTTCTCAATAATGGTAGTAGCAAATGAGACTAAAACTCTTTGACAAGAATGAAGAGTCTGGAAAGCAGAGTTGGATTACGGATAGTGAAGCACCCATGTTGTAAGACTCTCTGTAGATAAGGGCAAGAAAGAGAAATCAACCAACAAACACCACATGGTAGAATTCAGTAACCAATCTGAGAACTGAGAACAGTTCTGCTGAACTTCCAAGTCAACAATGCATCCAAACACTTTTCGGTCTTATTTACCAGTGCAATGATGACTGCACATGAAACTAGAGATCATATATATTCATGATTTGCAATTAACTCCTGGAAAGGCGGTGGAAATTCGAATTTGTTTGACATGAATAATAGATTAGATGAGCTTTAATCATCTCTTTATTGCCATTTCACCAGTGAAATTGTGGCAATAGAATTTTCTGTAAATTAATCATTTATGCTTCAACGAGATCCAGTAAAATTAGATAATTATGTTATGTAAATGCTCAACAGAAAACAGGGGAAGCCAGAATCAAACAGATAGCTAAAGGTGACAAAACAAATGCACCCAGCAGCATTGCTCCTGGAGCCTCTGCATGCACTACAACAAACCTTCTCATCTTGTACCAGTACATGCAAAGCTGAGTGGAACACTTTGAGAAATCAATGATCTGTAAATTATAATGAGTAGCCAGGCAGGGCAGGGCATAAAGATGTAGGTGAATGTAGGTGAATTGAGATCAATTCCAGAATCAAGACCAAGCCAGTCAACTGACAGAATACCAGAAGACAGTAAGATGGTAAAGCAGACAGCAGAATCAGCAAGTGTTGGATGGCGAGACTGAAGCTGAAACAAGGAACAAAAAAAGCATCAGACTAGGAAATTGGAAATTATGAAACTTGATAAAAATGATTCTCATTTGCCTCTGGGATTCCAAGGTACTTGTAGCTACCTTGTAACCATCCGACCACACTTGTACCCAGTATGTGTTAGAATTTCCTACAGTGTGACTGCCTCTTCTGTACAGTACAGTCTTTTCCATGCAGCTGTATTAAAGATCTATCCTCTGCCATGTCCGTTCTTAAGTAGGTAAAATGCTATATCAAATATGGTTTGAGCTAATGACGGATGCCCGTCTCATTTTTGACACTGCATATTCTATCATGTCTGAACATGCTGCACTTGTAATGTCATTTACATACTTTCACTTACTCATCTGCTTTGCCATCTGTATACACTCATGTATCTCTCAGTAAAGTGTGTGTGCTTCTCAGCATCTCTGTGTCACTCATTCTGAGAAACGAGACCCAGGGCGCAGCGAAGGATCAACCAGACCCTGGCGAGGTAGCTTGTGTAACCAGTGGGAGAGAGGGACAGGTGTTTAGGAACAGAGGGCTTTTTAAAGAGGCCACGTTAACACAGTATACACAGAATATAAGACATTAATGATAACAACTTGCCATTGGCTCTACATGTGTGGCAGCCTGTTAAGTACAGCTATAGGGTAGATGTGTAATAAAATTTGTAACTATGCAATAAGCTGGTTACTAGGAATATTTTAGTGTCTATACGTCAACTAATGCCTACCTATCACATCCGCCCCCTGAAAGAAAATATCTCTCAAAACAAACCAGTTGCATTCACAGGACTGTGGAGAATAATCTACTCCCAGCAGGTGTTTTCAAATGCCAAGTTAAAGGGTGACGAGAACCGGAGTATTTGTCTGTATGATCTGGGATGTATTAGGCTCTTTTACTGACCTATCTATGTCCTGTACTGTTCATATTATAAAACCAAGGGAAGGTTTTGGGAACAAACCCATTGACACCTCAGTGCTGCTGCCAATTGTGACTATACATTATGATGAACCACACAATGTCCATTTTCCCTTCCATCCAAAAGAAGCCCACACTCCTATTTCAATGAATTCCTTCATTTATGTCCTCAGTGGCAGGAAGACACTGGTATACCAGCATATCTGAAGTGAAGGAAGCACATATCAGATGACAGTGTGCCCAAAGGCCAAAATAAAAAGACCTAATAATGGGGAAAGCAGGGTGAAGGCAGAGGGATACAGACACAGAGGAGGTGCCCTATGCTGGGTGTGTGAGGGAGAGGAGGTGCCCTGTGCTGGGTGTGTGAGGGAGAGGAGGTGCCCTGTGCTGGGTGTGTAAGGGAGAGGAGGTGCCCTGTGCTGGGTGTGTGAGGGAGAGGAGGTGCCCTGTGCTGGGTGTGTGAGGGAGAGGAGGTGCCCTGTGCTGGGTGTGTGAGGGAGAGGAGGTGCCCTGTGCTGGGTGTGTGAGGGAGAGGAGGTGCCTTGTGCTGGGTGTGTGAGGGAGAGGAGGTGCCCTGTGCTGGGTGTGTGAGGGAGAGGAGGTGCCCTGTGCTGGGTGTGTGAGGGAGAGGAGGTGCCCTGTGCTGGGTGTGTAGAGGGAGAGGAGGTGCCTTGTGATCAGTGTGTGAGGGAGAGGAGGTGCCCTGTGCTGGGTGTGTGAGGGAGAGGAGGTGCCTTGTGCTGGGTGTGTGAGGGAGAGGAGATGCCTTGTGCTGGGTGTGTGAGGGAGAGGAGGTGCCCTGTGCTGGGTGTGTGAGGGAGAGGAGGTGCCCTGTGCTGGGTGTGTGAGGGAGAGGAGGTGCCCTGTGCTGGGTGTGTGAGGGAGAGGAGGTGTCTTGTGCTGGGTGTGTGAGGGAGAGGAGGTGCCCTGTGCTGGGTGTGTGAGGGAGAGGAGGTGCCCTGTGCTGGGTGTGTGAGGGAGAGGAGGTGCCTTGTGATCAGTGTGTGAGGGAGAGGAGGTGCCCTGTGCTGGGTGTGTGAGGGAGAGGAGGTGCCTTGTGCTGGGTGTGTGAAGGAGAGGAGATGCCTTGTGCTGGGTGTGTGAGGGAGAGGAGGTGCCCTGTGCTGGGTGTGTGAGGGAGAGGAGGTGCCTTGTGCTGGGTGTGTGAGGGAGAGGAGGTGCCCTGTGCTGGGTGTGTGAGGGAGAGGAGGTGCCCTGTGCTGGGTGTGTGAGGGAGAGGAGGTGCCCTGTGCTGGGTGTGTGAGGGAGAGGAGGTGCCTTGTGCTGGGTGTGTGAGGGAGAGGAGGTGCCCTGTGCTGGGTGTGTGAGGGAGAGGAGGTGCCTTGTGCTGGGTGTGTGAGGGAGAGGAGGTGCCCTGTGCTGGGTGTGTGAGGGAGAGGAGGTGCCTTGTGATCAGTGTGAGAGAGAGGAAGTGCTATGTGATCAGTGAGTGAGAGAGGAGGTGCTATTTGCCTAGTCTGTTTGAGAGAGAGGAGGTGCCTTGTGCTAGGTGTGTGAGGGAGAGGAGGTGCCCTGTGATCAGTGTGAGAGAGGAGGAGGAGCTATGTGCTGGGTGTGAGAGAGAGGAGGTGCTATGTGCTCTGTGTGTGTGTGAGAGAGGAGGTGCTATGGGTTCAGGTTATAGCTGTGTGTTTGGACAGTAACACCCAGACAGACCTTGTTGAGTCAGAGTTCAGCATTTTGCTGGGACTCCTGTTCTGAGCTATTAGGTCTGTTTTTTAATCTCGTCCAGCTCGGCAACCCTTGGCTGGTGACTCCGAGTAGCAGATTGCTTGAGACAAAAGACAGAAAAAGGAAAACAAACAAACAAATAATCTTGCCTGCATTTTCATGCCAACCCCCCCACCACACACACACACAGAAACGCACGGACACACACATTCCTGATGGTGGCACCTTCACTCTGCTTTGCTGTCTGTTCCATTTTCCGTGTTCTCTGGGTGGGTGACTGTGGCCAGTGGCACTCTGCTCTTACAACTGGAAATGACTAACACACTCCCACTATTAACATACGAGTGCCAGTGTCAGCAAGGAGCATGCCAGTGGATGGAGATTATGTGGGAGCAGTGTGTGTGTGTGTGTGTGTGAGTGTGTGTGTGTGTGTGTGTGTGTGTGTGAGTGTGTGTGTGTGTGTGTGTGTTCTGCATCTCATGATTTTATGTGGTTCTTATTAGAGCAATGTGTGTGTGTGTCTGTCTGTCTGTCTGTCTTTCTCATGGTTTTATATGGTGGATTCATACCAGGAGTCATGTGTGTGTGGGGTGTGGGGTGTGTGTGTGTGTGTGTGTGTGTGTGTGTGTGTCTCATTGTTTTGTATGGTGGATTCGTATTAGGAGCGGTGAGTGTGTGTGTGTATTGTGTTTCCTGGACTTTGAGGTTTCCTGCCAGGAGTGTGCTGTGGCAGGTATCTTAGCGCTGGGCTTTCCCTCGAACATCCCCCCTTTCCCATCGACCTTCTCCCACTTCCACTGCTCCCCCTCCCCCAACCCTACCACCACCCCTGCCCCCGTCCCATCCTCCACCCGTTCTCCACGCTCTTCCACACTCCTTCCCCATCCCCCTCCATCCTCTGTACAGAAATGGATCCAATTTTCTCTAGCTTTCCACTTCCCAGTCAATGGCTCCAGTCCACCAGCGTCAAGATGAAGCACATAAAGCGTGGTGGGGTGGTGGGGTGAGAGGTGGTGGGGTGAGAGGTGGTGGGGTGGTGGGGTGAGGAGTGAGGGGGCCCAGCATTCCCAGCATTAAAGTTAACCCTAAGATAATTGAGTTCCTTAAGTGTTCATATAGTTTAATTATGAACTATCGTGTCCATATTGTGTCCACTAACTATACTGTTCATATAATTTAATTAATTACAATTTCTGCTATCAAAGCACAATATAAAAATAATTAACTCAAAATTGTTGATCATGACAAATAGTGAACTAACAATGCCATTAGACAGATACAAACATGGAACCCTATACTCCACAGTTCTCACAGTTATGACCTTTAGCTTTTTGAACCTTTTAATCATGAATCACTGTGTCTTACTGGGACTCTACTGAACATAAATATTATAGAGCATAATTTAGGCAGCAAATGGGTTTGTATGAGCTGGGGGCGGGTGGGGGGTTCTAAGGCAAGACTGAGCCAAGCTCTCTGATTACACACACAGAATGGATCTGTTCTCAGCAGAACACATCGAACACATCTTTAGGAGAGCCAGTGAGCATCGTTTTTAGCCTGGAGAAACATCAACATCTCCTCCAAATGTACCTTGCAGAAACAAAACACGCTAAACATCCTCTCTAAACCAGCTGCTAGTGTTTATGTGTCTGTAAAGAAAACAATAATATCATCTCTGTAGATTCAGCCAATGTGGCATGATAACCACAGGATGGAAATTTGTCTAATTCATCAGTGATGTGTAATCATATGGTGTGACTGACCCAGAGACCACTTTTCCTTGGACAAAGTTAGAAGGAATATAATAGTAGTTTCACACATGCGCCCTCTAGTGGTGGATATGCATTCAAAAGTTGCTCAAAAGTGAAAAGCTGTACCCTCAGGTGATTTGCATGAACGTTATATACAGCAGTTTATGTTGGTATGTACATCTGAACAGTCTCTTAAAATAAAGAAAATGATCAGTATAATGATGGTGTACTAATAAAGGATAAAATGTATTCGACAACTGAAATAACAAACTTGAATTAAATTAATTAAATACATTTTAAAAATCTAAGTTAAATAAATATAAATAAAATGTATGGGGTTTACAAAAAATGTAAATAATGAATTGAAAATGTAGGGATTTTGTTTACTTAGGCCATAAACACAACACACAAATCCCCAAAAACTAACACCTGTCCTCTACACCGACTGTAGAAACACACCTGTTCTCCACACAGACTGTAAAAACACACCTGTCCTCTACGCCGACTGTAGAAATACACCTGTCCACTACACCAACTGTAGAAACACAACTGACCT
The DNA here is from genome assembly GCF_041902795.1 of Electrophorus electricus. Taxonomy (NCBI): domain Eukaryota; kingdom Metazoa; phylum Chordata; class Actinopteri; order Gymnotiformes; family Gymnotidae; genus Electrophorus; species Electrophorus electricus. The sequence continues at coordinate 26,387,864 of NC_137508.1, forward strand.
CTACACCGATTGTAGAAGCACACCTGTCCTCTACGCCGACTGTAGAAACACACCTGTCCTCTACACCAACTGTAGAAGCACACCTGTCCTCTACGCCAACTGTAGAAACACACCTGTCCTCTACACCAACTGTAGAAACACACCTGTCCTCCACGCCGACTGTAGAAGCACACCTGTCCTCTACACGACTGCAGAAACACACCTGTCCTCTACGCCGACTGTAGAAACACACCTGTCCTCTACACCAACTGTAGAAACACACCTGTCCTCTATGCCGACTGTACAAACACACCTGTCCACTACACCAACTGTAGAAGCACACCTGTCCTCTACGCCAACTGTAGAAACACACCTGTCCTCTACACCAACTCTAGAAACACACCTGTCCTCTACACCAACTCTAGAAACACACCTGTCCTCTACACCGACTGTAGAAACAAACCTGTCCTCTATGCTGACTGTGGAAGCACACCTGTCCTCTATGCTGATTGTAGAAACACACCTGTCCACTACACCAACTGTAGAAGCACACCTGTCCTCTACACCGACTGTAGAAACACACCTGTCCCCTACACCAACTCTAGAAACACACCTGTCCTCTACACTAACTCTAGAAACACACCTGTCCTCTACACCAACTGTAGAAACACACCTGTCCTCTACACCAACTCTAGAAACACACCTGTCCTCTACACCAACTCTAGAAACACACCTGTCCTCTACACCAACTCTAGAAACACACCTGTCCTCTACACCGACTGTAGAAACACATCTGTCCTCTATGCTGACTGTGGAAGCACACCTGTCCTCTATGCTGATTGTAGAAGCACACCTGTCCTCTACACCGACTATAGAAACACACCTGTCCTCTACACTGACTATATAAACACACCTGTCCTTCCCCAATTGTAGAAACACACCTGTCTTCTAGGCTGACTTTAAAATCACACCTGTCCTCTACGCTGACTGCAGAAACAGACCCCTGTCCTCTATGCCGAGTGTAGAAACACACCTGTCCTCTATGCCGAGTGTAGAAACACACCTGTCCACTACACCGACTGTAGAAACACACCTGTCCTCTATGCCGACTGTAGAAACACACCTGTCCTCTACGCCGAGTGTAGAAACACACCTGTCCTCTACGCCGACTGTAGAAACACACCTGTCCTCTACGCCGACTGAGTGAAGGGGACACTTGTATGTGGGCTTAACGTTTTGCTAAAAGACACAGGAATCCACAAGAAGTATCTCACTCCACCCAAACTCTCAGCCTCGTGACAGCAATGCCTAAACCTCTCAGAATAAACGTTTTGTTGTTATTTTTTTTGTCTGATTGTGTCGCTCCTTTAATGGCAACCGAAGGGGACTAAAGTGTCCCGAGCCCATGTTCCACATCCTCGTCCTCGTCCTGGCCGTGAGGAGGAGGAGGAGGAAGATTCCCTCAGTGCTCTTTCATATGTTGCTGGACACTTGACATTTCAAGTGAGACATTTGATGCCAATTAGTTCATGGTAAGGAGGGGAGGAGAAGCCCCCCAGCGGGAGTGTGCTCGTGGTCATGATGATGACCCAGCCAAGGGTCACCCGAAGGCTCAGAGGCAGGGCCCCATACAGCCACCGGCCAGGAACAGACAGCACCCCATCCACTGGACCGTGCAGGGAGAAGATCTTATGCCCTCACCTGAGCCCGAGATGACCTTAGGGCCTGTGGTCAAGGACCATGAAACATAGTTTGTACATGAAGGGATACTGAGGTAGCTGATACAATACAGCATGTGTGTGACACTATAATCACCGTCTAAGCAATTATGTTTGCAGAAAGTCATGAGATATTTATAGCCACAAATGAATGATTAGATAACAAATAATAGATAGTAAACAGACAAACAAAGAGAGACAAATAAATAAATAAATAACCAAAATAATTTCACATATATGTGCACCTTAATGCGTAAATGCACACTCTCTTGTGTACAGAGGAAATGACCCCATCAGTCATTTAGTTGTGTTTGAGCTGTGGACCAATGACCAGAGCTCTCATCATCTCACTGTGCAGTTGCAGAACCTGCACTCCAGCTCTGATCAGTTTAAATCAGACAGTGGAGTAGAAAACCATAAACCAACCTCAAGGTTAAGGTTTCTCCACTAAGCCTCTAAAGCACGTTACAGTGGCATTTCTTCAGATTCATCTGAGGCTGTGGAGGGGGGCGTATATGAGCTCACACACGCCTCTGTGTGAGAAAGAGCTGCTTCTGTTGGTCTGGCGTCTACAGGCGTGCCAGCTACCAGTTACCGGCCCCCTGTGGAGCTTCTCTCCACTACCGAGAGAGCAGGCAGACAGGAGATGTGCAGCTGTTACTCGGACTGATGATTAACAACCACGAAACAGACGCAGCGTGTTTGTGAGGAGGGCATCCGAGATAACTGCAGTGTACAGTGTAGACCTGGCTGCCGGGACACTGGGCAGTGAGACGGGATGAAGGAGAGGAGGAGCTGGAGAAAACGAGACTGAACCCAAGGGAGAGATAAGTGCCAGCCATGGAGCAGAGCAGGGCGCAGTGCAGTGGTGCAGTGCAGTGGCGCAGAACAGGGTGCAGTGCAGTGGTGCAGTGCAGTTTAGCAGTCCAGGGTGCGGTGCAGTGGTGCAGTACAGAGTGCAGTGCAGTAGTGCAGTGCAGTACTGCAATGCAATGGTGTGCTACAGTGGAGCAGTGCAGTGGTGCAGTGCAGGGTGCAGTATGGAAATGGTTACCCCATAGGCAGCCTGCTAGCTGAGGGTCACTGAACCAATCCGACCCTGTCAGGGCGAATTTATGGTCTTCCCTGATGACTCCTGGCTGGCTCATCACAGCTCCCACCAGCTGCACAATTGATCCCCAGCCCTTCTGAGACCCCCCTCTTCTGGAGTGAAGGTGGGGGGGGGGGGTCACAGGGGCAGGGCAGCAGAACTCCAGGGCCAGACACCACCGGCCTCAAGCTATCCGGTGCTGTCATTCCAGAGACCAGTTTGTAATGTGATTTGCCGAAGTGGGCATGTGTGGAGCGCATCCTTGACAGCTTCTGAAATGGCTCATCAGACGTTCAGCACTGCGGCTAACTCTCCCGGACAGAATGCACGATGTGCACTTGACGGCTGTGTCAAACCCTTCTGTTCAACCTCTTTCCTTTCTGGTTGTGACGCTCAGTTCAGTGAGAGTAAAACCCACATCATGTCTGCAGCAGGAACAGGCCCGTTAGACACCACTGAGAGCAACTGTGTCTCAAACTGGGTCTTCATGAAGCCAAACGGACTCGGAGTCTCCGCACGGGAGCAAACCTCAGCAACTTCTCTGACTTCTGTGCCATGAATTTGGTGTTAAAAGAAACTATGTTTGTGTGTGTGTGTGTGTGTGTGTGTGTGTGTGTGTGTGTGTGTGTGTGTGTGTGTGTGTGTGTGTTGCCGCTGTCACACACTCTCAGACCACACTGGGAAAGGCAGCCATGAGAAACATTCACATGCCATCTCCCTGAGCTGGAACTGGAGGGCTGATCTTATCAGCGATTTGCAGGTCCTCAGAGAGTCATAATCTCATGCTTGCTCTATTAATCCTTCCAAAACTGGAATTGTTAATCTCCCACTGCCATTAGCTGTACACATGAAGAATAAATCACAGCTTAACTGCACACACCAGCACTTACACCAGATCTGCTGGTACCATAATCTGTTTCCACTTAGCTGCTGCCCCACATTCCAAATCTCGACTCAGCATTGACGGGAAGTAAACACAAGGTAATGATCTGTCAAAGAGATACAAACTGCTCAAGAGCTGTTTAGGCAACGTGAGAAAAACATCAGATCCATCCATGATATATTAATGAACAACTAATGGAATATTTAATTAGTGTTGTTGTTGCACTTAAACCTGTAAAATCGATTGCGGAACAACGCACCACAAGCAATTCCCTCAAATGCACTTTCTCCACGTAAAACATACCATACCCAGAAAAGCCAGAAAAGCTAGCTGGGTTGACGCTAGTAGCTCTGATGGTAAGAAGTGCCTCTGTCTGCATTTGACTTTACATTGCTTTCACACATTGATGCCTCAACAGCCAGGAGACCGGTGTGTGTCGAGTTCTGTTTCCATGATGAAGGCTGAAGTTGTGCGAGGGCGTCGTAGCTGCTACGCCAAGCCTGGCTGCAGGAGAGGCCCAGGACACAGCGCGGCTGCCGTGGAAACAAGCAGGCACGCTCACACTGGAACAGCCTGCATCGTGCTGGCAGGCAAAAAAGACCTTCATAGCCAAACTACTGTTTGCAGCCAGACAAACTCATATATTCCAACCAGAAGGCAGATATATGTACATCTGGATTTATTGATTTGTTATTTGGTTATTTCTTTACCAACAAGGCATTGACCTGCATTATTAATCATATAAATGGTTTGGAAAATGGGAAAGTTCTAAGAGCTTAAATACAGGAGTGGGGCTTACAAAGGGAAGCCGGGGGCAGATACAAACCATGTTCCCTTGTGTTGCCTATACCAGACTGCACAGACATACAAACTGTGGGTACAATGCATGCAAGCAAAACCTGCCAGGATGCACTAAACAACTGACAGGAGCACCAGAGGCAGACAATCAGTCAGGCAAATGTGTCTGTGTGAGTGTAGATATGTGTCTGCACATGTCGGCTGGGAATTCAAATGTACAATTAGAAATTTTGGATGTGTGTTAGTATGTCATTGTACATGTGTATTTCATTATTACATAAAATATATAATGTAATAATAGAATTATTACAAAGACCAGAGTTATTACATTTTACACACATGTGGTTAGAATGATTCCTAAAATATTCCTAGCAAGGACATTGATTATTGCCGCCTGTGTGGAATCACCAGCTACATTACATGGGGCAAGACAGTCACTAAAGGTCAGACAGTGTAATTATATAAGCACACAAAGAGTAAAAGCTCAAATATTTAATTCCTAAGTACAGTACTTTGAAATACACAGACTGTACCACTGAAACATGCAGCGTTACCAAACCTCAATATTATTAGATTCTATTCCTGGTGTACTTAGATTCGACTCTTGGTGTACTTAAGTTTTACTCCTGGTGTAGTTAGATTTTACTCCTAGTGTAGTTAGGTTTTAAGCTACTTTACAGCCCACCATTAAATTAACAGAACCACAAACTACAGACCTCTTTGATTTGAAGCGTACTCACAGTGATGTGGTCTTATCTTTGTGGACAGCTAAAGGCTGAAACCTGTTACTCAACTAACTAACATTTCACCAGAAGACATGAGTTTAAAATATGTGACAGGCAGAAACTGAGTGAATTATATAAAAATGTGTATCAACAATGTGTATCAAAATGTGATAAATACTTTGAGGATTGAGAATCATTAATGATGTAACATCACAGAGGTCTTTTAAATGAAAGCCGCCTGAGCTGGAGTTTTGCTCGAGATATGTTCTGTTGCTGCGTTCAGCAGCCCATGTGCTGTTTATAATAAATGACAGCACATACTGAAAAAATGCTGAGATGTGATCTGAAATATTCACACGGTGACTGTACATCAAAGCTCATCTCCAAAATCCCACAGCATTCCGAAATGTGCCAGTTAAGGCCCTCAGGAGGTTTGCATGGTCTCTTGACACTGGAAGGGAAAGACATGCCCTCACGCATGTCTCACACATGTCCTTCACACATAACCCTCACCCTGTCCCTCACATGTGTCCCTCACTGCAAATAAATGCACCCTGAAATTATATAACCTTGCTTTTTTTTTGAAAAGATCAAAGACCAGGTGCCATGGAGTGCCTTGGAGACTTTAATGAAGAGCACATCACCACTGTCTCCAGCTCTGCTGCTAGACAGGGTTTAGTTGTTTACCTTGAACAGGCTCTGAATAACTGCTTCTCACCGAGTAATCTGAGAAACTCTGCCAAATATTTATTAGTCATTTCTGAAGGCTTATACAGTATAAGATAAGGCTTCTTAAGATACTTTTATAAGTTTTATAACAGGTTTAAGTTAAAAACTGTGTTGTGGAGTGATTTTGGTATGCTTAGATGTTTTCAGCTGAGGAATTAACAAGAACATGTCTTATAGTCATGTGAACTTGCTACCCATAATGCTCAGTGAGTAGTGCCAGTCCAACCACTTTATTACAAACACCAGCCTTGTATATACATCTTGTAGATGTCCAGTACAAGAATCCAACTGTTGCTATGCAAAATTTTAATGGCTGTCCACCTCCTTCTCAGTTAGTGAAGGTGTATGAAATGACATGGTTAGTGAGTGTAAGTGTTTGTAATGACATGGTAAGTGACTATAGGTGTTTGAAATGACAAGGTTAGTGAGTGTAAGTGTTTGTAATGAAATGGTAAGTGATTGTAGGTGTTGGTAATGACATGGTTAGTGACTGTAGGTGTTTGTAATGACATGGTTTGTGATTCTAGGTGTTGGTAATGACATGGTTAGTGACTGTAGGTGTTTGAAATGTTGGGCCCAGTGAATGTAAACACTGACACATTCCATTCTTCAGACTCATCAGACTCACACAAATAACAAAAACCCCTAATGATAAATCTGCAGCTCCAATAGGGCTGCAGACTGTTTGGTTTATTATGTATTATTTGTTAGAGTGTTCTGGAAGCACCCGTTCCGCCCAGAGTGATCGACATTCAACAGAAGTGAATGCAACAAAAGTAATTAAGCTAAATAATCGATTTTAGTAAGAGCTGCAGGCCAGTCTTTACTTTACTGTAAAGGGCTGGCCAGTGGGCTTTTAATATGATGTGTGGAATAGTGCAACCACAATGGGCAGATTAATTATGTGTGATATAATTAGAGGAATATTACAGTCATAGTGTGGGAGAGAAGATAATGAGAAAAGCTCTTAGTGTGTCACTTAAGGTTGCTTCAACCGAGACTCCCTCTTCTTTCAATTCTGATGTTTTCTTCTCTGTCTTTGTTGTTAGTTCACCACAGGTCTGCACCGCCTGTGGTGGCAGACAGCACGTGCATATGGACAGGCTCTAGTCTGGCACCCAGGGGCAAAGGTGACACAGACAGGTTAAAGGGCATCACTCACAGAACAGCTGTGGAAACTCGTAACTGATCATACTAATTAGATATTTCAAAATGACAATGTCTCCTCCGTGTTGCTGATTGGATAGGGAAAGTAAATAAAAGGAGCAAATTATTTTTATTACCTGGAATCCATCCAAAAACCAAATATTGCTGCTAGCAAGTCACTTTTCATTCCAGTCAATATACGTGAATCTCTGTATGACGTCAACAAACCGTGGTTCAGTTTGACACTTACCTTTGTCCTCTATGGTGGTTCACATATTTAATTAAGAATGATATTTTCACAAAATGTATAAATGGGCAACAAACAAAAACAAACAAACAAATAGTCTGTAGAGCAGCACTGAATGATTTCTAGAAATGTTTAATTGAATTGACCAGTAGTAAAAATGTCCTGCTTCTAACAAGAACTTCTATAAAAAAAAAAAACGATGAAATTAAAGTTGCTACGGTTATTTGTTAAATCACAATATTATACATTTATTACAAAGTATTTATTTATTTATACCAATTATTTATAGCATTTAGCAAACACTCTTATCCAGAATGACTTTCATATTTACCTGTATGATACTCTGTGTGAGACTAGCGTTAGCTACCACCTTGTTCTACCTGCTGTAGCAGGTGAGCTATATTCTAATCCAGTAATTACGAATTATGAGTCATTTCTTTAGAGTCAAACAAACACTTACAAGGCCAGTGACAGGATTACAACGTTAGCCGATGCTTACTGAATTCTCTTCCCCTGCATTACGGTCGACCCTCCTCTGTAGTCGAGCTTCACACGCCGACACCCCACCATGTGTTCTTTTGTTTTGGTTTCCTGCGTAGCCATGTGCTTTCCCTTTGTTTGGGTTCTGTGCTTCGCCATAGCCACATCTCCCACCTGTGTCTGCTTTTTTTCTACCCCGCTCCCCTGTGTAATGTGCCCCAGGTGTCTCCAATAAGTCTTGTGTATTTAAACCTGAGCTGCCACTTGCTAAACTTTCTCTCATCTCCACTTCTGAATCTAATAGTTTTTGGTACATACTGGGGGCAAAACCCCAGGATCTTATATCCTACAAAGTTATTGATTCACTGACACTCCAGCTGGATGGACTGCTGTAGTAATGATTCTGAATCTGCAGACCCTGATTTAGTACACATCACATGGAGCAAAATGCCTAGGAAACTGACAGCATGATGATGTCACACATACTCCTTCAGTGTCATGACATCATGATGTCACACATGGTTATGGCTCTGTATGTCTTCAGCAAGTTGTGATGCAGGGCCCCTCTTCCACTCAGGAACAAGCATTTTCCCTTCACACATACTGTACATTTCCACTCTTATTCAGAGCGACTTGTAGTTTTCACCCATGTTATAGAGGTCTTGCCCAAGGCCTCTTATTGCTTTAGCATAGAGTATTTGTCTGGTTGGGGACTGAATATTAGTCCCCCACAGGAGAAGCAGAATTGTTAACCACTACACTACACCACCCACAACATACAGATTCCTTCACTGCACATTCAAGCAGCTTCCATCCAGGAAGGATTCAGATCTCCACCATCAAAGGCCGTCAGGCACTAAACGTGTAAATCTGGCATGTACAAACTCCAGTAGGCTCCACATACTCCTACAGAGGCTGGTCAGTCTCACCACCGCAAAACTCATCACAGTCTTTCTGCCACAAACTCTGAATGATGTAAATGTTTTCTCTGCTGACATTTGTCAGTTGTTATTTTGAGATTAAAAATGACACATATAATGCACCTTGCACATCCAAGCTAGAGAAGAGAGAGAGTAGCACACGGGGAAAGCAACTGCACAGGCACATGGCCAGAACAATCTCCATTTGGCCAGCTTTCACCACCCCTCCCAAATTCAATTAATATCACGACTGAAAAAAAATCAATGTTGACTTAGAGGTTTTGATTCAGTCCCATGACTTAAAAATAAACACATTTAAAAATATAATGAACTACAAAGGGGTCTCAGGTAAGACGATATGTAATCGCAGATAAACATGTCTGTCGATGCTTCGTTAAAATGCAGATGCGCTGTGTCGTTCAACACTGACACAACCGTATCAAAATCACGCGTGCCGCATTTGATGCATGCTACCCAATTTAATTACTTCACCCATGCAACCATGTGCGACCCATCATCATTCACTGTGAAGTTAAATGCTGAACTTGTTGTCTTTACCCTCGGGTGGGTGGTGCCACATTAGTCATTTACCACGCCGCGTCCGTTACGTGGCTCTTGAATTTGGGTCACGGGGGGGGGGGGGGGGGGGCGTGCTCTCTGAATACAACACCAGGGACCTCGTACACCCGAAGCAATTTTGATTCTAGCATGCAAACACACTGCTGGCAGAGTAGAGGATGAAGAGAAGCCTCAGATGAATGGACGCAGCTTCAGAGAGAGAACACTTACTCCAGGGATAAGAATGTGGAGATAAACACATTAGTGCTGCATTGTACCTCACAACCAAGTGCCCTGAGAATTACCTCAGACCAATTCTGTCATGTTTTTAGAGTCTACGCCAGGATAGCAAGCGAAGGATAGCACTAGACTGTAAAATAGCAATGAAACTAAAGTCAAGTCCAAGCAGATTAAAATCACGCACGCTGCATTTCAGCCTTGGCATAGTATAAAGCGTAGAACAAATATGTTGATTAAGACACATGTTAATGAGGTCAGAATTTGGCAATGTTTCACTATATCCTGATTGAATTTCTTCATCAGGTGGGATCAGATCGGATTGGCTTCCTCATATTAACTCTCAGGATGCTGGACAGTGACGGACAGAACAGATTTGCATCAAAGTTGATCGTATCACAGAAATTCAATTATTTGACTACAGCATGTGGTAATAAGTGCTGAAAGTTGGGAAATGGCAGTCAGTGACGTGTGAATCATGATCCGATTTTGTGTGTGTGTGTGTGTGACTGTGTGAGAGAGAAGAGCTATGTTTGTAAGAGGGGCTCTGCAGTGATAGGGATGGGGTGGACTAGCAGTGCCAGTCCATATTTGTCATGGTTTCGATGACGTTCACCGAGGGCAAAGCCTCATGACTACAGGTGTTGGAACAGTTTAGGTTCAAGGACAATAGACTAACACACTCAAAGTTTTTAGGGCATCTGACATATCTTACCACAAAATCACTTTAACCTTCCAAAAATAAAAAATAAAGATGCCTCAGCTTCACACTCTAAACTGCCAGTTAATATTGTGTGATTGGAGCAAAGGTACAGCACAATTACATAATATTCCTTCTTGGAGATCCCTTCAACTCTTCATCAATGATCCGTTTCTAACCACTGTTAGCGGAACATTTTTGTGTAGTGAGCCACTCTAAAGTCAGCAGTGACATGGACACACATACAAGCTCAAGCAGAACTGATGTTCCTGATACAGTCATATAATTCAGTACCCACTGCCATACCAGTACCTTACCAGTACCATCACAGTACCATACCACTATCTTAACCAATACCGCACCAGTACCATACCACTACTATAACAGTACCATACTACTACTATACCATTACCATACCAGTACCATACCACTACTATAACAGTACCATACTACTACTATAACAGTACCATACTACTACTATACCATTACCATACCAGTACCATACCACTACTATAACAGTACCATACTACTACTATACCATTACCATACTAGTACCATACCACTACTATAACAGTACCATACTACTACTATACCATTACCATACCAGTACCATACCACTACTATAACAGTACCATACTACTACTATACCATTACCATACTACTACTATACCATTACCATACCAGTACCATACTACTACTATACCATTACCATACTACTACTATACCATTACCATACTAGTACCATACCACTACTATAACAGTACCATACTACTACTATACCATTACCATACCAGTACCATACCACTACTATAACAGTACCATACTACTACTATACCATTACCATACTACTACTATACCATTACCATACCAGTACCATACTACTACTATACCAGTACCATATCACTACTATAATACCATACTACTGCACCATTACCATACCACTACTATAACAGTACCATACTACTACTATACCATTACCATACTACTACTATACCATTACCATACCAGTACCATACTACTACTATACCATTACCATACTAGTACCATACCACTACTATAACAGTACCATACTACTACTATACCATTACCATACCAGTACCATACCACTACTATAACAGTACCATACTACTACTATACCATTACCATACTACTACTATACCATTACCATACCAGTACCATACTACTACTATACCAGTACCATATCACTACTATAATACCATACTACTGCACCATTACCATACCACTACTATAACAGTACCATACTACTACTATACCATTACCATACTACTACTATACCATTACTATAACAGTACCATACTACTACTATACCATTACCATACTACTACTATACCATTACCATACCAGTACCATACTACTACTATACCATTACCATACTAGTACCATACCACTACTATAACAGTACCATACTACTACTATACCATTACCATACCAGTACCATACTACTACTATACCATTACCATACTAGTACCATACCACTACTATAACAGTACCATACTACTACTATACCATTACCATACCAGTACCATACTACTACTATACCATTACCATACTAGTACCATACTACTACTATACCATTACCATACTAGTACCATACCACTACTATAACAGTACCATACTACTACTATACCATTACCATACTAGTACCATACCACTACTATAACAGTACCATACTACTACTATACCATTACCATACCAGTACCATACTACTACTATACCATTACCATACTAGTACCATACCACTACTATAACAGTACCATACTACTACTATACCATTACCATACCAGTACCATACTACTACTATACCATTACCATACTAGTACCATACTACTACTATACCATTACCATACTAGTACCATACCACTACTATAACAGTACCATACTACTACTATACCATTACCATACCAGTACCATACTACTACTATACCATTACCATACTAGTACCATACTACTACTATACCATTACCATACCAGTACCATACCACTACTATAACAGTACCATACTACTACTATACCATTACCATACTACTACTATACCATTACCATACCAGTACCATACTACTACTATACCATTACCATACCAGTACCATACCACTACTATAACAGTACCATACTACTACTATACCATTACCATACCAGTACCATACTACTACTATACCAGTACCATATCACTACTATAATACCATACTACTGCACCATTACCATACCACTACTATAACAGTACCATACTACTACTATACCATTACCATACTACTACTATACCATTACCATACCAGTACCATACTACTACTATACCAGTACCATATCACTACTATAATACCATACTACTGCATCATTACCATACCACTACTATAACAGTACCATACTACTACTATACCATTACCATACCAGTACCATACCACTACTATAACAGTACCATACTACTACTATACCATTACCATACTACTACTATACCATTACCATACCAGTACCATACTACTACTATACCATTACCATACTACTACTATACCATTACCATACTAGTACCATACTACTACTATACCAGTACCATATCACTACTATAATACCATACTATTGCACCATTACCATACCACTACTATAACAGTACCATACTACTACTATACCATTACCATACTACTACTATACCAGTATTATATCACTACTATAACAGTACCATACCATACTGCTACTCTGGCTCACAGTGCACTCAGAAATGTCTCAGGACTTTTGTCAAGAGATGCACTCTCAGGGTTAACATCACCTCCATTAGCCAGCAAACACAGCAAGCAGCTTCCTGTTACATATGGACCAACCACTGTTTAATAATACTCTTTAATAACACACTAACACCTTTCTTATTCACAACTTTGTTTTCCAGAGAATGTAGTGTTGGCCCGAGTGCCGCAGGGCGTGGAGCAGGATGCACAGACTCCCTCGATTTGGTGATACATTTAATAACATAAAGCATATATGACACTCGAGGCACTCACACATAACAACAGACAACGTAGACAATAACAATGACACTTAAACGCTGGATCACACTAACAGTGGATATATAAACAACAATACTAACACTAACGATGACACTAACGCTAACAATGACCGTATTAGTAACAATGACCAACCACGAGGCACACACGGGTGGGGGTGTAAATAGACAGACACTTAACATCAACCCCTGCACAGGTGCGTGCCATCACGAAGGGTGTGGCTAAAAACAAGGATGAACCCCTGCACATGGCAGGCCATACCACGTGACATTTTTCAGCGTGTCCACGTACCACACATGCGTTCTGTGTCCCCCCGACTCACAGGCTGCAGAATTCCTGTCCAAAAAGCCCAAATGTTCAGCGCACTATAAAAAGCAGAATGGCCAACTGCCCAGTGCCTGACGCTTCATGGAAAGCTTAATTTCACACACTAATTATGCATTCACTGAAATGTGGTCCAAATGGCTGCTTACTGACATTTAACCTCAACCACTGCCTTAAAAAATGCCCTAAAATTGTATAAGCATAACAAAATAATCTTTAAAAAGCATGATGCCATATAAAATCTTTAAGAATGTTTACTTTTACAGCTATGGAGACGTGTTGCTAATTCTTTGTTGGGGGGGGGTTGTTTGTTTGTTTGTTTGTTTGTTTTTTACTGGGTTAAATCTCTGGATTTAAGTGTTTATACACTAAACACTGCACTGTGCCCTTGAGCAAAAAAACATTTCCCTCCAGTGATCCCGAATGAGCACATCTGGCCTGCATGAGCACATCTGGCCTGTAAGATGACATCTCACCCTGACATCCCCGAGTGCACAGCTGAAGAGGTGATCACTGTCCTGATGGTCACACGTACTGCACAACCAAAAATAGAAATAGACACCTAGATTGAAAGGTGCTTATCACAATGTAAGGTAGAGCCTTGTTACGGAAGAGCCTGCAGATGGGTTTATGCATTCCAGCTTACCTGCAAATCTTGCTGCAAAACAGCAGGACCTGAGTCCCTTTGCATCTGTGTTTCTATGAACAAATGCATTATGTGTAGGCTTGTAAGAGCATCACTGCATGTATTTAATTTGGTGTAAGACGTGTGAAATTACAGGATGACTGCAGCATTCAGATAAAGGCAGGTGTTTGTTCAGAGAGGAGGCCATGAAAACATTATCATCTTTGTTACCCTGTTAACGCATTTAATATGCAAATGTTATGAATAATTAACCTTTAAATTGCACTTAGATTGATTACTTACAGTGGAGAAAACCTAATGAGTTAAAGGAAGCAATAGATTGAAATTGCTTTTTTAGTGCACAAAATGACAGATACCAAATGCATGCAAATAATATTAAGATATTTGCTTTATTGTTGGATGGTCTGTGGGTCTTAGATAGATGCTTCTCCTTGTGGTGTGTAAGTGCAGATTAGCATACATCTGTCCATGACTGATTTCAGTCCATAGCAAGCTCATAATTGTGTTGCAAATGACTTCTGGAGTAATCTACGCTGTTAATGTAGGTGGAGCACATGGCCGAGGCAGAAATGTTTTGTCACTGAGCCATGGTGGCTCTCTCTCCACTGGTGCCTTCAGTTAACAGAAAAAAGATTCATCTCTGATTAGGACGCGGCATTACGCGACGTTTCGTGCGATTAGAACAGGTGGCGTAAGGGCAAGCAGCCTGCAAGTCCGGAGGAGGGGATGCATCTTCTCCCACACCACGTGTCACAGGTCGATGTGTCCCAGGTCGATGCTCTCCTTTAGCGGGGAGAAGCAGAGCACATGCGCCCCACCTCCCCTTCCAATCTGACTATCAGCCATTAGGGGCTGGGTTGGGGAGGTCGACTCATTTCCCGGGCTACTCCACATGACTGGGGATAAGGCATCCATCCATTTTCAAATAAGATATATTTCCATTTTTCACACCCCCATCACCCTTGCAGCCAGTCAGGCAGGGGGTGCCGGAGGCCAAGGAGGGGTGCTAGAGTACTCCCCTCCTCAGGGCTTATGGGTTTAGGGCTCACACATTTCATTTTGTCGAGGGAAAGGGGCGGGTGGAATATATCGAAAATAAATGTGCGCAGGGGAGAGGCGAGATTCCGACGCTAGTGCTTATTGGCTAAAGCAGGCAGGTTATTAAAATGAGCAGCCAATATGACTGTCCAGTTACATCCATATTCCAACACACCTGATTAATCAAGCTTTTAATAGCACCATGATATTGGAGTCAAACCGCATGGTGGCAGATCTCCAGGACAGAAGATGGACATCACCAATCTGTTAAAAGCTGTTAAGATCTGTTAACCACTGACACTGCCAGCCTTGCTTAACGTAACCGCCTGCTACGGTTACAGGAAGAGGTGCTGCCTGCTCTTCACTATCTATATAAGCAGGTTTTCGGAAACCGGAGTTCGCTAAAAGACATATAGTTTTGTAGAACGTGTTCACACAACAAACCAGCAACAGCAGTAGTGTAGGAAACAGGTGCAGGGTAGACGATAAGAGAGTAGTGTTCACTAGATCTGAACATATGTAATGGCGACTATATTCTGTAAATTACTTTTCCACTGAACATTTAGCCCAACACACCCTCAGGGGTTAGGGGCAAAAGTGAAAAAACTGCTGATATCTCTAGACCCCCAAAATGTTCAATCTTAACGCTGTTGTCTATATTTGGGTCAAAGACAAAGAAAGTGACATCCCCAAACATAGTATAGCCTACAGTTGTTTAGTGCACTGAAACCTTCTATAATATGTAACTTTTTATATGAATTTCTATATATAGTTATGGTAGGAAATCGATGAATGATTTATTTGTGATTTTCATCTGTGATTTTTCACAGTAGGCCACAAAAAAATCCAATTTATTGATGGCAAACTTGCAAATAATCAAATCTGTGAAAATGAAACCCACAAAAGTTTTGAATCTCGCACCAAACATCTACCAAGCAGAATGACAAACGTATCATGTTCCTCTCTGAAAAGAATCAACTGATATGATTAATAATGCTGTACATTTACAGCCGTTAGATCTACAGAATATCTGCTTTCACAAAAAACAGTAATAAAATATATTTTTAATCTTAAGAACCTTGTATAGTAGTTATTATTAGTTACTAATAATAACATTACAACCACTGCTGTTGCAAAAATATTAGAAATGAAAAAAAGAGAAAGGACATTATTTCTAAATTGATATGAAATCGATGTCCTAACGGTCATATGTAGTGGTGCTATGATGGTGTCCTGTGCCTTCACACTGTTTGGACTGGCTGACCCCTGACCCCTGCTAGCTGCTGACCCTAGGCTGCCCCCAGCCATTCAGCGCCAACTAAGGTATGCTGATTTGACTTTGAAATCATCCGCTTTCCCCAGGGCTTGGTGGTTTAACAGATTTATAATGCTCTTCCAGGTCACAGTCTGACCCACCAGATTCCCTGCTAAAGTTACGCTGAGATAAATATCTGTGCGCGCATGTGGGTGTGTAACAGCTCACAGGGGTGAAGGAATCAAATGTGATGGATTAATTTAATTAAAAATAAGCGAACACTTACGTTCCCCTTAAAACTTACGTCTAAAATCTCTGAAGACCAGTAATCTCCCCCTTGTTCTTCCAGAAATCAGTGGTCCACAGTCCTGTACTCAGGATCTCCACGATGAGCTGCTCCAGTGCTGCTCCGTCACCCACTGACCTGCTCTGAGTGAGGAGTTTAGCGCATTTAGGAAAAAAAATCCTCATCTTACGGTCCACACCTCACAGACACGTCTACTAATTCTCTGCTTTTATCTGTCTTCCAGGTCTTTCTGGAAGATATTATCTCATTCAGAGGAATGACTTCCTGCTCTCATTGTTCCTGGCAATACCAGCCCAGGATGGACACACGCGTGCACACACATACAGACACACACACGCACGCACACACACACACGCACGCACACACACACACGCACACACACAGACAGAGAGAGAGAGAGAGAGAGAGAGAGAGAGAGAGAGAGAGAGAGAGAGAGAGAGAGAGAGAGCTAGCTCAAACCAAACAAGCTTTCTGTATGCTAGACATTTCTAGGAGACAATGTCATTACTTACATTTATTTTGAAATACAAACCACAGTGCCACTCAGTTCTGCCCCCATTTCACATAAAACTTGGATTTGGACTGGGCAGGTATAGATACATAGATACATTCTTATATCAATCATTCAACCTGTATTTTCACTCAGCAATACATTGAGGATGGACCTCACCTGCAGTGCAGCCAAGCATTTACCATGCATTGGGTGTGACGTTGCCGCTGGCCCGAGGACACGCAGACTCCCTCGATAGTGAAAGACATTTATTGACACAGAATACATACTGCGACGATGGCACTCACACACAACATTATTGACGGACATGACGTATACATTTAACTAAACACAGGATACAGCTACATTTAACATTGGCTACACAAACGTTCAACATACTTCAGCAAACAAACAATGACCAACACGATGCACACACTAGCAGAGGCTTAAATAGACAGACAAAACACCAGACGTTAAATCCCGTGCAGGTGCGTGCTATCACGGGGGAAGCGTCCCGTGACATTGTGACTGAGAAGAAATGAACATGGAATTTAATCATCTTAAAAAACACTGACAGAGCTAAATGAATAAATTAAAAACAACCAAGATAAATAAACAGGAAATTAAGAAAAGATAAAATATACAGATTAAGATTTAATTAAAAAGAGAAACAATCAATCATATACAAACCAAAATAAACAAATGATAAATAAATAAATAAATAAATAAAACCTAATAAAATGAGAAGAAAAAAGAATTGATTGGATATGATTGGATAAAATAAACAATTAAGTTAAAATAAAAGAAATAAAATCAAATAAAACAGGCTGTCTGGAGGTGGATAGAAGATAAAAGATAAAAGATAAAAGCACTCAAAATATATATTCCATATATATATATATATATTATATATATATATATATATATATATATATATATATATATATATATATATATATATATATATATATATATATATAAACACATACATACATACATATACACACACACACACACACACACACACACAGTATATATAATTCAACATATTCACATCTGATCTTATACTGATAGATAAAGGTGATGTATCAAGATTCATTTAAAATATGCAGTCCAATGCATAATTTAAATAAACATAACTGAAAGATTTTCAGTGGGGAAAAAGTAAATATACCCCTCACCACATTAAATACCTAAAATCAGAATCCAGTGTGTCAGATCAATAGCAAATGATTAGTACATAATTATAGATGATCTTGGAGGAACCATTCTGATTTTAATCTTGGATTAATTTAGATTGGTTTGCTATTTGTTGTTGAACTGTGGTAGCATCATGTCTAGATCAAAGGAGCTCTCTGAAGCTTTCAGAAAGCAGAGTATACATGCCTATCTGTCTGGAAAAGGTTTTAAAAAGATATGCAAACAATCAACAATCAATCACTCTACTGTGCAGAAGATCATATGCGAGTGGAAAAAATTTCAAATATCCAACAACTTGTCTATGACAACCCTAGAAATTTCAGCCTGCTAAAAGAATCAAAGAAAAAAGAAAAATTCTACAGATAGCTCTCGTCACTGGTGAGGTCAAAGTGCGCGAGTCTACTAAAAAAGAGACTGCAGACATTGGATGCACATGGGAGGTGTGCCAGAAGGAAACCTTTGCTGCCAAGACAAACCATCAGGAAGCTTTAAAGGTTGTGTTAAGGTTGCTGGACTGAGCTTTGGCTACAGCATAAGAGGACATGAGAGGACATGTTTGGCAAAACCCTAGACAGCGTTTGACCAGAAGAACCTGATGATGGCTGTAAACTATGGTGGTGGAAATGTAATGGTTTGAGGATGCTTTGGTGCATAAGGTCCTGGGCAACTCATCATAGAAACCGTAATCAATTCTTCACTGTACCAAAGGGTGTTTGAGGGTAACATGACACCATCTGTCAGAAAACTGAAACTCAATCAAATGTCAATCTTGCTGCATGACAGCAACACTGAACATTCCAGTACATCCACCAAGGAATGGTGGAAGAGAAAGAAATCGAGGGTTCTGGAACGGCCAAGACAATGCCTGGATCTAAATCCCATTGAGATGCTGTGGGAAGATTTGACATGCAAGAAACCCTTAAATCATCTCACAGTTGAAGGAATTCTGCATAGAAGAGTGAGCAAAAATGTTTCCCAGTCGCGTGTCAGACACGGGTGGACAGTTCTAAGAGTTCTAAGAGTTATGCTGCTGGTATTGCCAAATGGGGCAAATTGTACACAATAGTGTCCTTACTTTTCTACAGAGGGAAATGGCATTTCTGTTTATTACTGGTTGAATTAGTGAGTGTAAGGTGTTTTGGTTGTTGTTTTCAATTACATCACGTATCTATAAATACAGATTAAATGAAGATCAAATGATATGTTTTATATATATATATGTTTTATATGTATGTGTGTGTGTGTGAACATAACACATCACTGGGTGTATATTGCAGGCAATGTGTGTCAGACCAGTATCTGGTGTCCGTGGGCAAACTAATGCCCTCTTCCTAGACATGGGGTAGGCCTCTCCGGCACACTTTCATTCTGTGGCACAGACATGGGCTGGTCAGAGCCGTAGGGCTGTTTATTTACTCAACACCCATCATTCTTCGAATGAAAGTGACTAACAGGCTGACACACAATCACTAGAGTTGCAATAATACTCATTCATCAATTGACTGTTCTTTCTCCTTAGAATGAGCATGATGTATATTCCTGGAGCACCATCAATAGTTTTCTGTTTGGCTATTTAGTTACTGTCTATTCAGTCTGAAGGAAATTCAGACCCACATTTGGCTTTTAAAAGAAGGGCAATTACCACAGAGCTAAAAGTGTGCTCTCATCGCATCAAAAAATACAAATGAAAAATACAAATGTCTAAAGTGACTTACAATTATGACTGAATACATCTTGAGTAATTGAGGGTTAAGGGTCTTGCTCAGGGACCCAACAGTGGCAACTTTGCAGTGGTGGGGCTTAAACCAGCAACCTTCCAGTTACAAGTCAAGTACCTGTACTAAGGCACTGTACTAAGATAGAAACTTTCCATCTACAGCACTGAAATACTTTCCATGTACAGCATTGAGAATCTTTGCGGGAAGAGAAGCTTACCCAGTGTTTTGTGTTCAGCAAAGTTCATTGGCTCATTTCTGCATTTAAGTCCAGTCTTCTGCATCTTGTCGCAAAATTCCTCTATAGACTGAACGTCAAAGAATTGACCTTTTATGATGTTACGTCTTGCGTATATCTGGTTCTAAAGGTTTCCTTCCCCAATCCACTGCTCGCATCAGCAGCTAAGCTCATACCTGAATCAGAACCAGATACACGAAGTCTTTAAGTCAGGGTTTAGGGCCCATCATAGACCACACTGATTAAAGTAGTTAATGACCTATTGGCAGCTTCTAACCAGGGTTATGTTTCTTTACTTATATTGCTTGATCTAAGTGCAGCATTTGACACTATACATCACATTTTAAAAGATGGAATTGAAAATGTTGTTTGGGTTAGGGGAATAGCCCTTTCCTGGTTTAAATCTTATCTAGCCGGGCGCTACCAGTTTGTTCACATAAATGGAGACTTTTCAGCATACAACAAGGTTAGCTATGGTGCCCTAAAATACATTAGAGAGCCCCAAGTGCCAAGGCTCCTTCCTTCACCCCTGATGCCCCCTGCTATAGCCCACCACACCTCCACTCCAGCCAACTAATTTTCTAATTACCCTTGATGTATGTTCTCGTGATGGATTTCGGACACGTGCACACCATCGGGAACAGACTAGGCCTTCTAGAATACCAGATTAGACATTGGTTGCTTACTTTTTATTTTTATTATTATTGATTTATTTTCCTCTCTTTTTCACTACTTATTCTGCTCCTTATTGTTTATATTGTTACTATTGTAGTGCCCATTGTCAGCTAAAGGAGGATGGGCCCCCCCTTTGAGTCTTGGTTCCTCTCAAGGTTTCTTCCTCGTGCTCTAGGGAGATGTTTCTTGCCACTGTTGCCCTTGGCTATCTCACTGAAGGCTTGGGCTCCGGCAATTGTAAAGCTGCTTTGTGACAATATAACTTGAGGAGGCTAAGCAGGATTTGGGGACGAGTCGCGTATAACAGAAACATGTTTATTCATATGGAACACAAAGACCACATAGCACATAATGTAACATTAAACACCGACAACAGACAACAGAACAATAGGGGTTTTTATACACACGTAAATGAGGAACATCATTACAAACAGGTGTGACACATGGGGGGCTTGGCCACACGGACGAACATACACACACACACACACACACACACACACACACACACACACACACACACACACACACACACACACACACACAGGGGAGGACATTTGGGAGGAGGGGCCGTACCATCACAGACAACTGTTGTAAAAATCACTATATAAATAAATTTGACTTGACTTACTTGCTAATCCATCATCTTCTAAAATTATCTATTCAATGACTGAACTAAGTGAACTTCTTACATTAGCTTCATCTGCCTGGTTATTATATTACTGGGTGATTATACCATTCATGTTGACACTATTTCACCACTCTCCACTGAGCTATTAAGGCTCTATTTACTTTAACCCAGCATGGGGATTTTCATCACATAATCACGGACATACACTGGACTTGCTTTGTTCCATGGGACTCACTGTTATCTCTGTTACTAGTTCTTATGTTGGTTTTACTGACCACAACTGTACTGATTGTTGCCTCAGGACCCCCAGTATTGAAACTGTCAGGACCCCCACTACTGAAACTGTCAAGAACACCACTATTTCCTTCCCAAATCTTTACTCATTTGATTCTAAACCGTATTCGGATCTGTATTCTGATCCTCATCTCTCTGATCTCCCTGAATTTACTTCTCCTGATGTTCTGGTTTCACTCTACAATCATACTGTATCCAACATCATTACCATTTACACTCTTAAAACCAAACTGGTTCCTGCCTCTCATACTCTCATACTTTGCCACTGAGTTTACAGCTATGGAAGTAACTGGTAGGCACCTTGAGTGCCTCTACAAGAAAACTCATCTCACTGCTCAGCACTTAGTCTGTAGTGAGCACATCAGTAGCTACAAGACTGCCCTAAACGCAGCATGCTCCTCTACCCAAATCACTCTCTGAATATGATCAGTGTCTCTGCTCTCACTTCAGTTCTGAGATCATTTCTAAGTCTCCCTTTCCATCCTGTCAGTGTGACCCTGCGCTGCCATTTCTCCTCTTATTGCTCACTTGGTTAATCAGTGTTTCTCTCTGGGCTCTGTTCTGCCGTCTCTCAAAATAGCGGCAATTACACCCATACTCAAGAAACCTGGCCTTGGCACTTCTTCACTTTCTAATTACAGACTCATCTCAAATCTGCCTTTGGAGAAGAATTAAGGCCTCACAACTTCAAGATCATCTAACTAGAAATAACTTGTATGAGCCACGCCAGTCTGGTTTACATACAATGCATAGCGCTGAGTCCCTGTGCAAAAAGTAATTGACGACCTTTTGTTTTCCACTGATTTTGCTTTCCTGAATATCCTCCTTCTCCCTGATCCCACTGCAGCGTTTGACCCCATGAACCGTAACATAATCATTCACAGATTAGCACCCATACGTATTTATGGCCTAACCCTTGATTGGTTTCCATCCAATCTCTGTGGCAGGAAGTAGCTCCTGTCTGTTGACAAGCTTGGTGTGATTGCCACCACGCTCTAGCAATAGTGACACTAGTGCTGTGGGTATATGGTGCTACTCACACCAAGGTTCTGGGTTAGATTACCAAAGAAGCAAACCTACTTTAATACTGATAAATATGAAAGCTGCTCTGGACAGTACATTTGTCAAATGCCACAAATGTAACTGTACTACTGCTACTACTATTTCTGCTAGGCATATTATCTTAACAATAGTTAATTTTATAAACCATTTTGAATGTGCACATATAATTCTAGTACCCTCTGGAAACACTACAGCTGCTGTTTGATCAGTGGCAGTTGAAGATAATGCATAATGCTTCTTTTCTTCTGCTCTGATGATGTATAGGAGGTAAAGCACAAGTGTGTAAATCCCAATCCCAAAATCCCACTAAAGAGGACCAGGATCTACTGCACTTGGCCCATTTCAAACGCTGCAAATCAAAGTCTGAGAGTTAACAAGCCCAGACTGGTCCTGGGTGTCGGACAGTATTAGTCTCCTTCACATACACCTCTCATGTTCTACACATTAACTACGTGTAATCCTTCTGACCTGCAAATCTTGATGCTGACCTCTGACCTGCCTGGCATTTTGGAACAGATGTCCCTTCTGCCTTCCTTTAGTTTTTTTTTTTTAAGCTGCTCATTTGCATACCGTCACATGTCCAGTTCCTTCCGTGCATTTCCATCTAATCATACAGTCCTCTCAAGCTTGTTGTAGGCTGTTTAAAAAATCAGTTTGGCACGTCATGTAAGACAAGTGTCCATCGTTCTAGTCACCAGAGGGCGCCTTTCTGTTTTGGGAACCCCAGCAGATTCTTTTCTTTTCATGTTCTTCTCTAAGAACACTTCACAGTATTGCCATTTTAAATTGATGTCTGCTGAGCCAGACATCCTCGGTGTGCTGGGACATAGAAATGCAGCTTGGTGGGGTGTGTTTCAGTATTACAAGAAAAAAATGTAAACTCTCAATCCTGCTCCTTGGCCTAATAGAGACACCCAGAAGCAGGTATTAGTTAGGTGTCCACAACACACATTATAACTCCTGTTATCTGATGCCCTTGGTTATCTTCACCACTTTCTCTAAGTCTTCCTGAGACATCTTGATGTTGCCCTGTCACTTGAGTTAGTCTGCCGCCCTATAACTGGTCATGTCATGTGCAGTATATCAGGCTTATGTTGAAGCAATGTGAGGCAGATAATGCATGCTGTCAGTGCAAATGCACCTCCGTAGCCTAGGATAACTGATACGTGATCGCTTGATTAGACGTTAAAGCGTTTACTGTAAATACACCTGAGTGCTACTAGATACTGCCATGTTAGGACCTCGGATGGGGACAGTCAGACTGGGTTTTGGTGTAGCAGGTGCCGCAGTGTGTGTGTGTGTGTGTGTGTGTGTGTGTGTGAGTGTGTGCGTGAGTGTGTGCATGTGTGTGTGTGTGTGTGTGTGTGTGCGTGTGAGTGTGTGCGTGCGTGTGTGTGCGTGCGTGTGTGTGTGTGTGTGTGCGTGTGTATGTGTGTGTGTGTGTGTGCGTGTGAGTGTGTGCGTGTGTGTGTGTGCGTGTGTGAGTGTGTGTGTATGTGTGTGTATGTGTGTGTGTGTGTGCGTGTGAGTGTGTGTGTGTGTGT
>NC_137508.1:26415000-26417500 GCF_041902795.1 Electrophorus electricus
CGAAATTATGCCTCAGTGTGGGGTATGCATACCTGCATGCCATGAGGTCAGTTCAGTGGCTGTACTTGTTCCTCCGTTGCTTGTAATTTAGCTGCATATGTAGCGAGCCATTTTGTTCTTAGAATATCATCGGACCACTTTCTTTTCACATGAATAATGAGAGAGCATTATGAGAGAGCACTGATGTCACACACACATATGTGAGCCTTCAAGAGAAGGTACAGTGCAAGCTACTTTTCATAAAGGTAATCATTTGAGTCCCACGCCAGAAAATGAACCTGTTCTTTGTTCATTATGTCTTTCAGAAGCAAAGCGGCAGCACTCAGTGATCATCTTTAGAGATTTCACCAACATCTGGAATGGATACACCTGAACCATGTGTATCTAGTCTACAACTTCCTGTGGAACAATTTGCTGTCTGTTCTGGAGTCTGTGCAGGTCAATTTTGCTTAGTTTTGCCACGCACCCTTCTCTTCTCAACTCTCAGTGGGTGGGGCCAGAGACAGAGCCAGGTGTTGGGCCATGGGTGGGGCCATGGGAAGGGAGGGGTGGAGCCAGAGGAAGGGCCATGGATGGAGCCAGAAACAAGGATGGTGTGGCTAAGGAAATAATGCAAGATATGCTGTGCATACCTGTGTGCGCGCGCGTGTGTGTGTGTGTGTGTGTGTGTGTGTGTGTGTGTGTGTGTGTGTGTGTGTGTGTGTGTGTGTGTGTGTGTGTGTGTGTGTGTGCACGTGTGTGTGTACACGTATGCGTGCGTGTGTGACATTTGTAGTGGCACACAATGGTCAGTCTCTGTAATGAAACTGTAGAAGCCGGTCCGTTCGTCCGGTGCTAGTTGGCAGCTTGTGGCGTGACTGCCTGGTGAGCACCACAAACCCCACCTGCTGTCATCTGCCACAGGCGATAAAAGGAAGCAGCCAGGCCAGCAGGAGGATGGCGGAGTGGAGCGACTCACCTCTCTCTCTCTCTCTCTCGCTCCCTCTCTCTCTCTCTCCCCCTCTCTCTTTCTCTCTCTCTCTCTCTCTCTCTCTCTCTCTCTCTCTCTCTCTCTCTCTCTCCTCTCCCTCTCTCTGTTTAGCTCCCCTTAACTCTTTGTTGTATACTGGTGGCGTTGTTTCAGACAAGGGAGTGCGTGGCGCCTACCCACAAAGTGCCCGTGTTCTCTCTGTGTTCTCGTTCTTTCTGCCCTTTCCCATTTTCTATTTCACTCTGTCTCTTTTGTCTCTTTCCCTTCTCTCTCTCCCCTTTTATCTCTTTCTGTCTCTCTATCTCTCCGCCTCTCTGCGTCTTTCCTCGGTACAACTCCTCCGGCACCCGAGGCATGGGGAGAAGAAACCTGCATGCAGTTTATGGAACCATAACCAGAACTCTCTACTTTCCACAGTAAGCGCTGTGCGCAGTGGAAAGGTTCTGCATTTAAGTGCACAACTATAACAACTGAAGTGCATGACGGTAGTGACAGCGATAGCAGCAGTGACGGTGGTGACTGTGGTGACGGTGATGACAGTGATAGCAGCAGTGACAGTGGTGACGGTGGTGACAGTGATAGCAGCAGTGACGGTGGTGACGGCGATGACAGTGATAGCAGCAGTGACGGTGGTGACAGTGATAGCAGCAGTGATGGTGGTGACGGTGGTGACTGTGGTAATGGTGATGACAGTGATAGCAGCAGTGACGGTGGTGACGGTGGTGACAGTGATAGCAGCAGTGACGGTGGTGACAGTGATAGCAGCAGTGACGGTGGTGACAGCGATAGCAGTGGTGACGGTGATAGCAGCAGTGACGGTGGTGACGGTGGTGACAGTGATAGCAGCAGTGACGGTGGTGACAGCGATAGCAGCAGTGACGGTGGTGACAGTGATAGCAGCAGTGACGGTGGTGACAGCGATAGCAGTGGTGACGGTGATAGCAGCAGTGACGGTGGTGACGGTGGTGACAGTGATAGCAGCAGTGACGGTGGTGACAGCGATAGCAGCAGTGACGGTGGTGACAGTGATAGCAGCAGTGACAGTGGTGACGGTGGTGACAGTGATAGCAGCAGTGACGGTGGTGACAGTGATAGCAGCAGTGACGGTGGTGACGGTGGTGACAGCGATAGCAGCAGTGACGGTGGTGACCGCGATAGCAGCAGTGACGGTGGTGACGGTGGTGACGGTGATGACAGTGATGTCATTCTCATTTTTCTCTAACCTCTGGCCTCAGCATCCCCTTCCATATTCACTGATTATATCTTGGCTGTATGACCCACATGTATGGCTCATGTATGTGTACAGGCAAGCATATGTGCATGAGTACAAATGTGCAGGTACCCTCAGGCCTCCATTAGAAAGGCATTTCAAATCAAAGGTTTTTATCATTCTATATGAAATGCAAGAAAATCTGGAAATTATTGTGCATGATAATCGAACACACACTACAGATACAGTAGGTAGAGCTTAGACTGAAAAATACTGAAATATCAATATCAACATATCGACTCACGAATAAGACTAAAAAT
>NC_137508.1:26422500-26432500 GCF_041902795.1 Electrophorus electricus
ATAAAAGCTGATTGGAACCCCAAGGTCTTTGTAAAGATGATGGCAGATCTTTACAACTAAACACTCATTGCTACACACACACACACACACACACACACACACACACACACCTTTTAGATGTGCCTTTTATTGGCAGTCTGCAGCAAGCAGAAAAACACCCAATCAATGCTGCTGTTGTCTTTTTTCGTGTGGTTGTACTGTGAATGTGAGACTGAGAATGTGCTTGTGAGTCATTTCATTTTAAATGTGAAAGCACGCCGACAGTGTGAGAGTCAGGCAGGGCCAAGAGCCGCAGCTCTGTAAGGGAGCATATGGCTTCAGGATCAGCCGACATTGCTAATGATGTGTACGAGCCTCGCGGCCTATTAAATTGAACGTGAGCTTAACGTGAGCTCGCGGTGTATTAAACATGAGCTTAGTGTCATGGCTGTTTTGTTGCTGACTTAGTTTCATTTTTTCACGCCTGGGTTTTTTGTTTTTACATCCCAACTGATTATGAACTGAGCTTCTGTACATCCCTGTCAGCCCTTACCATGATCTCACAGTTTCTTTCCAGAAATCCCAGGTATCGCCATCTGATGTTGCTGATAGCCTGGGCATAATTTAGGACAACCAGTTGTGGTTCTCAGCTCATGTTTCAAACCTGTTCCAGTCTTGCAGATTTCTACTTTGTAACATATGGATTTGGCCCTTTCACTCGGAGGAATCTGCTCAGGTGCAGCCTCTTGGCATCTCAAAGCTAGACAACTGCAACTCACTACTTGCTGTTCTTCCTCTAAGGCCCATCAGATGTCTACAAGTAATTCGGAACAACTGGTGTTCAATCTTCCAAAGTTCACACATGTCGCTCCACTGCTGTGTTCCCATCACTGGCTTCCAGAAGCTGTCCATGTCAGATTTAAATCCCTGATGCTCACCTACAAATCCAAAAATGGACCAGCCCCTCCATACTTGGCAGCGATCAAAACCTGATCTGTACCTTGGGTACTTCAAACCTCAAGTACGGCTCGGCTTGAAACAACATGTTTCAAGTCTCATGGAGGACAAGGATTGAGACTGTTCTCTGTCCTGCTCCCGGAGGGTGGAACGAACTTCCACTGGCTGTCCAGACAGCAGAGTTACTTGCAGTCTTCAAATACAGAATGAAGATATATCTATTTGTGGAATATTTAAATGACTCTTGATCCTGCACCTATATTGAATATCTGAAACTCTAGTACTTAATGTTTAGTTTTGTTGTTATTGCACATATCCCTGTCTGATACAGAGCTTATGCTTATTTTCCTCTTCTTCTAAGTATCAACACTGAACTCTAACCTGACCAGGATACTATGAGGAGATGATAAAGCACTTTTGTAAACCACTCTGGATAAGAGCATCTGTTAAATGTTGAAAATATAAATGAAAATGGTACTGTGCCTTTGAATGCAAGCTTATCTCTCCCTCACACACACACACACACACACACACACACACACACACACACACACACACACACACTCACACACACACACACACACACACTCACACACACACACACACACACACACACACACACACACTCACACACACACACTCACACACACACACACACACACACACACACACACACACACACACTCACACACACACACACACACACACACACACACACACTCACACACACACTCACACACACTCACACACACACACACACACACACACACTCACACACACACACACACACACACACACACACACACACACTCACACACACACACACACACACACACACATACACACACTCACACACACTCACACACACACACACACACACACACTCACACACACACACACACTCACACACACACACTCACACACACACACACTCACACACACACACACACACACACACACACACACACACACACACACACACACTCACACACACACACACACACACACACTCACACACACACACACTCACACACAGCAACAGTTTAATGGAGTAATGGAGTACAATGCTTTGTTGTTGTAGGCATAACAGTTTGTATGATTAGTGTGTAGGGTAAGAGTGTGTATGGTTAGGGTGTAGGCATAGGAATGTGTAGGGTTAGGGTGTAGGGTAAGAGTGTGTAGGGGTATGGTGTAGGGTAAGGAGTGTGTAGGGTTATGGTGGAGGGTAAGGAGTGTGTAAGGTAAGGAGTGTGCAGGGTGTGGGTGTAGGTGAGATATTTCTGAGATATCTGTACAGCTGGGATATGTCTGAGATATTTGTGTTGCTGAGATATGTCTGAGATATCTGTATAGCTGATATATCTCTAAGATATGTGTTACTGAGATATCTGTTTAACTGAGATACCATTGCAATATCCATGTGTCAGATCATTGGTGTAGCCAGGGCAGAGGGTTCCAGGTGTGACCTTTCCCCTATCTATGAAACATTTTATACCAGGTGCAAATAATAATGGGGGATTTACAAACACAAAAGGTAACTGCACAACCTTGGTGTGAGACAAAGCCCCACTAAAAGAATCGCTTACTTTGTTTTACTGGCTATGAAATGTAAAAAATATCAGTTTCTTCAGTTCAGTTCCAACAAACTGAACTGCCATAAATGTATCATATTTCCTGTGCAAATTAATGCTTTTAATATGGTAAGATTGACTGAGATATCTGTGTAGTGGAGACATATGTGTATCTGAGATATAGCTGAGATATCTGTGCAGCTGAGATAACGCTGAGATATCTGTGTAGCTGAGATATCTTGTGTAGCTGAGATATAGCTGAGATATCTGTGTAGTTGAGTTATAGCTGAGATATCTGTGTACCTGAGATGTAGCTGAGATATCTGTGTAGCTGAGATATAGCTGAGATATCTTTGTACCTGATATATAGCTGAGATATCTGTGTAGCTGAGATATCTGTGTAGCTGAGATAACACTAAGATATCTGTGTAGCTGAGATACAGCTGAGATATCTGTGTAGGTGAGATACAGCTGAGGTATCTGTTTAGCTGAGATATAGCTGAAATATTTGTTTATACAACTACTAATGTGAAATCATTCCATATCAGTACCTCATACTGCTAAAGGTAGAAACCTTTAGAGAAAACTGCTGTTCAGAGATAATCTCCACTGCCCCAGAGGACTCAGTTGCTTAAAGTTACAGATTTCACCTTTACATATCCATTTTCCCCTGCTTTTGTTTCTGATGCATATCTGTCCAGAGTCTTGGGAGCGAATGTAATGCCCTGATGCACTTTATCTGCACCTGTCTAGCCCAAACATGTGCAGCTGACAGCAGAACAGATGCACTGTGTTCTGCCCAGCAGTTACACAATGACTTTGGGCAGAGCGACCTGCTCTGAGATCAGCTGTCTGGAGACAGGCCGGCTGAAGAATTAGGAGGTGGGGTTTATTACACATTCTAAGGAATCCTGTTATCTTCTGACCCCTGTGAGCTTGTGTGGTAGTGACTCTGATGTGGGTTAAATATCGATCAAGAAGGAAAAATATGCATATTGAGAGAAAGGCAGACGAAGATACAGAGAAAGAGAGAGAGAGAGAGATTTAATTACAGTATGAATCCAAACTGTCAATCCATCTAATTGACAAACACTTGAAAAAAATTGCAATTGACAAACACTTGAAACACTCCAAGCTTTTCCTAAAAAAAAATTTTGAAGAAGCACTGGCATTACTCTTATTAAATGTGGTGAAGCCAATAAAGCTTACTGGACTGAAACTGAATCATTTCTTGGGGCATTGTTTCTGCTAGTGAAGGGTGTGTTGTATAGCTGCAGCAATTTCAGACCACTTAGCCACTTTGATAACTTTAAATTTCATAACCTTAGTCTGTCCACACTGACCACTTTATACATAATACTTATATAATACTTATATTTATACTCTATTTACCTTTTATTTGTAATGGTGTTTATTGGGTGTTCTCTTCCCTTACAGGGACGTGAATATGTCCCTGAATACATGTCCTGGAGGATTGAGACAATGAAAATAAAGTTTCTGTCTACCTGTGAAATAAAATCAGAAACTCGGCATGGAGACCCTGGAATGTTCTGGAATAAGAAAGCCCGTCATGCAGTGCATCATTCAGGATCACACTCCTCTCTCTCACTTCCATCCTCCACAACTTAATACCAGTGGCGTAGTTGTCATTGGTGGACACTGCTCATTATGCGAGTGGTGTGGCGTAGTTGTCATTGGTGGACACTGCTCATTATGCGAGTGGTGTGAGCAGGAATTATCATGTTCCTCTGTCACCTCACCACCACCGAACTACACCTACACTGAATACACATCCCACATTGCCTTCTGCTCAAAGGTTAGTGGGGAAAAAATGTGTCATTCACACATGTCTAAACAAGGTCTTCCAAAGAGATCTCATCCAAAATGCTGCGGACAGGTGGAATGTGACAGACCCCGCCAGCCCAAACCTCTGCCGGGGGTGCCCTCCCCACGCCTGCCCCGCATCACAATATAGAACAAGACTGTTGTATAGTTCTAGACCGCAGCATAGTTCTAGATTGCAGTCTAGTTCAAGACTGCTGTATAGATATAGACTGTTGTATAGTTCTAGACCGCAGCATAGTTCTAGATTGCAGTCTAGTTCAAGACTGCTGTATAGATATAGACTGTTGTATAGTTCTAGACCGCAGCATAGTTCTAGATTGCAGTCTAGTTCAAGACTGCTGTATAGATATAGACTGTTGTATAGTTCTAGACCGCAGCATAGTTCTAGATTGCAGTCTAGTTCAAGACTGCTGTATAGATATAGACTGTTGTATAGTTCTAGATTGCAGTATAATTCTAGACTGTTCTATATTTTTAGACTTCTATATAGTTTTACATTTACAACCTTTAGCAGGTGCTCTTATCAAGAGCGACTTACAAAAGTGCTTTGTCATGTACTTATAGAATGCATTCTAGTGCAGTACAGTAGGTTAGAGTCCAATATACCAATGAACTAGAATACTGTAGAAATACAGGGATCACTGCTGATGCCTAGAGTTCAAGGTCAAGTTCAAAGTTCAAAGAGATTTTATTGTCATTTCAGCTATATACAAGTACACAACAAAAATGAGACAATGTTCCTCCAGGACCATGGTGCAACACAAAACAACAGTGCAACAGACAACATGCTACACAAGTGCAAACAGTCCAATACAGTGCAAAAATGTCATTAAATAAACATTAAATAAACAATAATAAATACAGGACAGGACAAATACAAAATGAGTAGACAGTGCAATTATTTAGTCCAGTACACAGTACTTGGCATATATAAAGTGAGTTGTGCATAGGAATCAGTGACATGCTACCCTGAATATAGTCACCGGTAGCAGCCAGAACAGTTCAGAGCACAGTGCTGGTTTCGTACAGTACTCTAGCAGCAAGTAGGATAATGTGCAAGACTGCAACAGGACTGCATAGTTTATTTGTGTGAGGTTTGACTTCAGCACTAGTCCGATGCAAAACAATGTGTGTGTGTGTGTGTATAGATATGTATGTATGTACGTACGTAGAAGTACAGCACACATTTAAGCTTTTTAACAGACAACAATAAGCGTAATAAACAATAAACAATACCCTACAATAAGTATTAGAGTTTCAATTAGTCAACATAGGAGCAGGGTCAGTGGTCATTTAAATATTCCAATAGATGGGTCTTCACTCTGCATTTGAACTTAGTGCTGTGTTGCCTGTCAGATCCCTTTACATGGTATGACATGCCAGGCAAGCTCACAGTCCATTACATCTGTTGTGCATTTTGTATCATATCTCCAGTTGTTTATTTTTCCCACACTCGTTTAAAAACTGATCTTCCTCCTCTCTGTTCTCAATCAGAACCCTCACAAATTATTAATAAGAAAATTATTTTCTAGGACATTCTCCACCAGTCAGACTATAAAAAGAGATTATAGCTTAATAAATGAAGAAATTGTGTAAGGTTTCTGTATTTAACTGATGTAAAGCAAATCTCAAAAAGACAGGCTGTGTCCATTGATCCTGATAAAACCTCCAGCTCATCTATTGCCTCCAAACTGTGAGCGGGGAGATTGAGCATATCATTTATTGCTCGTTACTGCCATCTACAGGTTGGAACATGTAGTACAGCAATGATTTTCAAAGATTGCTATAAGATACGTTTATCGTTTATCGTTTATGAACGATGACCTAAATGACCTAAAGGAAGATGCTCACTGTTGTTAAGCCAAATTTTCCATCTACCCATAACCACCATAGCAGTTAAAAATATGTGTGGAAAAATGTAATGAAATTACATAAAAAGAACAGATAAAAATGGCTGTGCTTCACTTGCTATGTAATAGATCCACTGCCTATAGTGTTTCCCAGGCCTCACTTCACAGCAGACTTAACTTATCGGCTAATTCTACACATGACAAAGCCTTTGAGGGTGTGATTGAGGAGAGACCAGCTCCTGAGGGACTGTCCTCAGACAGAGGTCACGCTGTGGTTGAAACAGACGAGACCTCCTTCAGCAGGGGGCTGAGGGTTGGCGCCAGGAACATATGAGATGTGTATGGTTAGAGTACGGAGGTAGAGAATATGGACCAGAGCTGGAGAGATGTGGTGATATGTGGTCTGTGTTCTTTTGTTGGTGTGACTGATTTTACACTGCTGACACTGTGTTTTAGCTTGACCACTTGATGGAACTGTAGGTTTACTGAGCAGTTGTAATTCCGAATGTTTGAGACGGGGTGTTTTAATGGCTGCTATGCAAGATTAAGGGCAAGTGAACCAAGTTTCTCCTTCACCTCCCAAATCAAGTGTTTCTATCTACCAGTGAACTACACGATCAATAAGGCATGAACCAGGCATGAATCAGACATGTGAACTAAAACCATGAACCAGGCATGAATCAGACATGTGAACTAAACCATGAACCAGGCATGAATCAGACATGTGAACTAAACCATGAACCAGGCATGAATCAGACATGTGAACTAAAACCATGAACCAGGCATGAATCAGACATGTGAACTAAAACCATGAACCAGGCATGAATCAGACATGTGAACTAAAACCATGAACCAGGTATGAATCAGACATGTGAACTAAAACCATGAACCAGGTATGAATCACACATGTGAACTAAAACCATGAACCAGGCATGAATCAGACATGTGAACTAAAACCATGAACCAGGCATGAATCAGACATGTGAACTAAAACCATGAACCAGGCATGAATCAGACATGGTTCCTTGGCTCATGTGTAGACCTCCACTCAACCAGAGATTTTTATTGGCAACAAAAAAATGTTTCTTTTAATTTATATATTTTTCTTTTCATCCAATAGCCTTTGCTTATTGTGCAAATAAAAAATGCACATTTCAAATTATCCAATCGGTTGCAAGAACCATGATGGCAATTTCATACCATAGCCGCATCTTTGGAATCACTAAGGTCTAGTTTGTTAAAATGGCTCTGTGAATAAAGTTAATGACATATGTCATGTCTTTCAAGAAAAACACACAACTACACGGCTGTGTAGCTGGAGCCTGCTGTATAGCTCTTAGACTGCATTATACAGTGTAGTCCTAACTCCTGTATAGTTGTAGATCTGCTGTACAGATCTAGACTGTTGTATAGTTCTAGACTGTCCTATATTTTTAGACTTCTATATAGTTCTATGTTGCCTGTCCGATCCCTTTATTAATCACATGGTATGACATGTCAGGCAGGCACGCACTCCCAGCCTATTACATCTGTCATGGTTCATATCATTTTCATACCTCAATCTGTATTCTTCAAGGAAATCAGACAACAGAGAGCCTCAGGATCGGATGAAGTACTTTCAGGAAAAACCGGACAACAGATTTCTTTTCCCACTTTGCTTCATTTGTGGAGAACCCGCTGCTGTTCTAAAGAAAGGCAGCACTGAAAGACATCACACACACACACACACACACACACATTATGCCACTCTACGAAGAACGCTACAAGCCGGGAAAGTGAAGGCGCAGAAGGAGAAGTAGCCCACACCGGTCATCTTTCCAGCAACCTAAGCGGGAGGTGGGCGGCGAGACAGGAGGAGTAATACCTGGGGAGTTGACCAAGCACTCTTAAGCGCTTCAGCTGCAATGCTGTCTGAAACCACATGCTACCATGAGCGATTCAACCCAGAGCTGCTCTCAGCCCTCAGACTGAAATGGTGATCAGGTAAAAGATCGAACTTCAATACATTTCCTAGTCTCATCAGCGTGTATTTATGATGTACTTATCGATCAATTGTATGTAAAGTTGCTGCAGTTTGTGGCCTGTGATCAGATGTTAATATTAGAAAAAAGATTTGCAAAATCTTACTATTCACACAGACAGTGGTATGAAACGATCACGTATAACTGTGTCTACTGCTCTCCCCATGTGCAAATGTTTCTTTACGCCACATCAGTGGAAGACTGTGAAGGACCAAGATGAGTTGGCCGTCAGTAATCAGAATGTGAAAACTGGGCATCTAAAGGAGAAGTTCTGCTGATTTTCATCCTACGGTGACTTTAATGAAATAACGACGCTGGCAAAAAATTCGTTATTAACAAGTACACAAGTGTTTTTATTTATGCAAGCAAGTTTGTTCCTACTATTCAAGAGAAAAAAAAAAAAGAAAAAAAAAAAAAGAAAAAAAAACACTGTCAAGCTGTTGGCACATTTATGTACAAAACTGATTAATTTTACAGCCGGCTACAAAGCATTCTTAGTGAGAGTACAAAAGGCTAACATAAGAGCGCAGGAGACAGGGACAAACAGAGAGGAACAGGATAGAGAGAGAGAGTTTAAATCTCTGTAATACTGTATATGCAACATCATAACAAGACATCTGTTTCAAGACATGGGTTTGAAAATCAATACAAAACAGTGAGGACAAAACCAAAACACTACAACCTAAGAAGATATTTAGGCTTTAATACTGTTAGCTTAGCAACTGTTACTGCACACTGGAGAAAGAAAGTTTAAAAAAAAAAAACCAAAAAAACTGCTGACCTCAGCAAGACAGTCAAATGTACAAATGAAAGCAAAGGACTTTGTTCTTTTTCTATTTTTTCATCTGTTAAAACTACAACCATTAAATTGATAATCATGCCACAATTAACAGCTAGATAACAGCCTTTCTTTGCCGATGCGGTACGACCAGTGCTAATGCACTTACACAGAGGAGGAGCTCACATTGGCCAATAAGTGCACACAAAAAAAAAACCTAACTTCATTTTTTACTTTTTTGTGTGTTTTTTAATGTCACTGGCAAAATGACTGTTGCCAGGCAACAGACTCATGAGACACTTTTGCAAACTCAATGCAGTTAAAGAAGTCAAGAACTCGCCAGAAGAGTTTGGTCTATATCCAAGAATAACACGTGTGGCCCACATGTACCACCATGTTACATGTTCTCATTTATTTAGCAATGCCATTTTGGCAAACAGTAATTAGCCCTCAAATGTGATCTTTTTACTCATACGTTTGGCAATGGGCCAAGGTGTTGTAACCAAAAACTTTGTCCTTAACTTTTGGACACTTTTTTAAAAAATTGTTTATTTATTTATTTTTTTGTCCCAGATATGGAAAGAGATCTCAAGAATCTCACCTAAATGTCACTATGTATGTTTTCTAAACTCTTATGACCTGAAATTGATGTGAAATATATGTATACATTTATTTAGATATATACTGTATATATACAGTTCAGCGGAGTAACAAAAAAACAAGATACATTTCAAATGCTCAAGCCAAAACAAAGCAATAAAACACCTGAAAATGTTACTTGTAAGTGAGATTATGGCTCGTGAAAAACAAGAGAAAATTAAGAGTCTATCCAATATCTACAGACTGTCAGATGTCTACAGTCAGTCTGGGGAAAACACTAAACAGGCAGTCAATCAGAGGTTTGAGTATAAAAAAAAAGCAAAAAAGCCCCGCCCCCAGCCACACCCCATCACTTGGTCCTCCCCCTCCTTCAGCTTCCTGACCACCTGACCGTTCTAA
>NC_137508.1:26437500-26492500 GCF_041902795.1 Electrophorus electricus
GCTGATGGACCCACTGACCTCGCTGGACTTGCACAGTTCCTGGAACTTATCCATGTTGCTGCAGACTATTCTGTCCTCGCTGAGGGTCACGATGCCTGAGAGCAGATCCAGCACAGAAACAATTTAAACTGTGATTATCTGTTACTGGGGGGGTGTGAGATTAAATCTGTACTGTGTAGGGTTTCAGATTAGATCTTTACTTTGTGGGGTTTGTGATTAAAGTTCACAGTGTGGAGTTTGAGATGAACTCTTCCTGTGTGGGGGTTGGGGTTAATTTGCAGGGATTGGCTGTACCACAGCACAGAGAGTTTTGTGTCTGTGGGACATCAGTGCAGTGGGACCATGCAGCTCCAGTAAAAGTAAGAATGGGATTCAGTGAGGATACGTAAGGAGCTTTGGAATCGGATGGGTTTGTGGACTGTGGTTGTAAAATTGATGCAGCTATATAAACTTTGTTTTATCATACCAAAAGGACATGATATGGTAAAAACTCTTAGAGGTTTTACCAAAGGTTGGGTATGTTTTGAACCATAAAGCTGCCTGTTCTACAACACATCATGTGTTTTCATAGGTAATGGAGGTGATGTGTTAAGGTGGCGATGACGTTTATGCTTGTGAGGTATCGGCAGTGCATCAGAGTGGTGCACAATTCTGACTGTTCAACTTGGGCTGCATTTCAAGGCATTTGATCGTGGTGTTTGATCGTGGTGTTTGATCGTGGTGTTTGATCAGGGTAAAGGGAGGGACACACCAAACTGGCGCAGGTCAATGCACAGCTTAGTGCTCTCCAGTGCAGTGACATTCTGGCAGGTGTTCCAGATGTTGAAGTACATGAAGACGGGTAGAGAAGAGAAAGCGGTCACTCCCAGCCAGGCCAGCATGAAGATATAGGTCAACATGATGAACTGAGAGAGAGACAGACACATACAGAGAGAGAAGTGAGTGATTATACATCATCCATATACATCGCTCACCTCACCAGGGTTCAGTTCTGGCTCTTTAGTAAATTCAGTGCATCACGGGTTCTTAAATATTTACCATATTTTTACACTGTTTGTCTTTTCTCACTTTGGTGCATTTCTTGAACCATCTTCAACAACTGCAAAATGACGAGTGTACATCCTGAAACCATCTGTACAAAGGGCACCATGCAAAGGAATACCTGCACAATTCTTAAACACTTGCTCAAAATTCTTAGTTTATGTCTGAAAAGCAGACACTTATGTCAGTGAAAATGACACGACAATTCCTTGTGTCACTGTTTACAAACGAGATAGTGAAAGTGCTCAGACACGTTGCCAGGACAATGGTGTACTCTATAAGGACCAAAGCTTTGATGACGATGCACATGGCTGCACCTTTCTGTGTGGCATATATCAATTACAACAGCACAGTTAAACATTACTGTATGTGGGAGACTGACAAGATATCAAACA
The DNA here is from genome assembly GCF_041902795.1 of Electrophorus electricus. NCBI lineage: Eukaryota > Metazoa > Chordata > Actinopteri > Gymnotiformes > Gymnotidae > Electrophorus > Electrophorus electricus. Next base: position 26,438,937 of record NC_137508.1, read on the forward strand.
GGATTCACATCTATGCTTTTACTGTTTGTACTGTAATTTGTTTACAGACATCATTCAGAAAAGTTGTATAGCACCCTCCACAAACACACTCTCTCTCTCCTTCATACACACACACACACACACACACACACACACACACACACACACACACACACACTCTCTTTCTCTCCTTCACACACACACACTCCTTCATACACACACACACACACACACACACACACACACACACACTCCTTCATAGACCCACACACACACACACACACACACACACACACACACACACACACACACTCTCCTTCATACACACACACACACACACACACTCACACACTCTCTCCTTCACACACACACTCCTTCATAGACCCACACACACACACACACACACTCTCCTTCATACACCCACACACACACACTCTCCTTCATACACACTCTCTCCATCATACAAATATATGCCTATCATACACATACACCCCTTATCACACACACACACTCTCCATCACTCACAATCTTGTGAAAGTCAGTAATAACCTCGAGCGATTCATCAGTTCAGACTTTCTGTTCTACCAGAAGGTCTACTAGGACTGTATAAAACATGCCTGACAGATTAAGACAACTGATCCAACCCTGTGGAATGATGTGGAGGCTGAGAGGGTCATTTTAAGAATTCCAGTTCTTATCTGACAACCAGAAAGCAGCTTTGCTGGGTTCAACTTTCTGCCAGTAGAAACACGTGGGACTAATTAGCTAACTTCCTGTGCCACATGTTAAAAATACATGAGGTTTTTGAGATCATCTAGATCATCTATTGATCTAGATATTCCACATAAAATAGTAACAGAAAAAGAATTTGTTGATTTGCCGATTACTTTGTGATCAGCATAATTTGTGGGACCATTCTGAAGCTCTTGCCCATTTTATTTTTGTGATATTTACATTCAACTGGGTGATCACTTAGTGAGAGTGGCCAGCTAGCCATGTGGCACCATTAGATAGCTAGTTGCATTGCTTATTGAGAGAGAGAGAGAGAGAGAGAGAGAGAGAGAGAGAGAGGAAGAAGAAGATGACAGAAAGAATAAGATGATTGAGGAAGTGAGTGAGAGAATCAGAACAGTAATTTATCAAAGACGTTTTCAATCAGTGGCACACCGTCATATGACAGCCCATTAGCAGTACCACTCCATTAAGCCAAGAGACCAGAAGTTCATAAGCACAGTGGTCGATACACTGAGCTCCTTACGTGTAACCCAAAAGCCTTTTTAGCGGTTAGCAAGAATACATACATCGATTTCTCAGTATATGAACTATGCAGCCTACAGTATTTAGAGACAGTGAATCAAGGCAAAGTACCTGCTTAAGTAGAGGTCATTTCAGTCCTGAGATACTGTGGTCTGAATGAAAGGGTTTTAATGCTGAGGCCAACAATGCATTTACAGGGAGCATGTAAGCGTTTACAGTAGGGCTACAAGTGTTTACAGTGAAGCTGTATGTGATTACATTAGAGCTACATGTGTTTACAGGGAGGATGTGAAGCTGTAAGTGTTTAAATGAGGACTATTTGTGTTTATAGTGAGGATGGCAGTGTTTATAATGAAGCTTCTAATGGTGATAGTGAGGCTGTTAGTATTTACAGGGAGTTTATTGGTGTTTATAGTGAGGCAGCTAATGGGTATAGCGAGGCCATTAGTCTTTTTAGTTAGGCTGTTAGTGTTTACAGTGAGACTGTTACTGTTTATAGTGAGGCTGTTACTGAACCCATACAGAATACAGACCCCCCCCGTGGCTGAGGTCGGTGGTAGAGGCCGTAGAAGCCCACTCACACAGACACATTGTCTCTTACCCAGGCGCTCACACAGCGGCCGCAGGTGGTGATCTTGAAGTCCCCATAGAGGTCGCGGATGGCACCAGTGGTGAAGAAGCCCTCCACCATCAGAAGGATTCCATACACGAAAAATGCTGCCGCTACCCCATAGATCACGTACTTCAGGATGTCGATTCTGCCGGAGGAAGCAGGACACACCATTTACACTCAGCTAACCCTCGCACATGGGTGAGGTTTAGCACAATGACCAATCACTGCGGCGATGATGAGCACCTGCACCGCAGAACCCTGAGAAAAAAGCGATGCAATGCTGAGTCACACTAAACTCAGGTGCTCCGTTTCCTCACCTCTCGAGTCTCCCTTTGCTGCGTTTCCTTCTGCAGGGGCTTGTGGGCGTGACGTACACGGAGCAGGTACAGAACCGGCTACTAACGGAATCTCACTGCCTCGAGTTTTGCAGTTACCGTGCCAGCGTATGACACACATCTCTTTCTGTCTCTCTCTACCGCACCATCCCCATCTCTCCAACCTAATCCACACCTCTATCGCTTCCATTCCCCTTCCTCTCAGTCTCTTTCAGTCTTTCATTCTCATTCTCCCTTTCTCCTTCTATCCCCAGTTCATCACTCACTTTCCCACATCGCTCTCCCTTTCAGTACCTGCATTTTGCTCTCTTTCTCCCTCTCTCCATCGCTGGCCGGGTAATGCTCGGGCGCAGGTGTCTTCCGCTCTATTTTTGCCTAACTGGTCAAAGGTGCTGGTGAATGGTTAAAAGTTGTCTTAAGACTAACTAAAAAAAAAGAATGTCACACATTGGCAGGCTGAGGTGATGACTACAGGTGACGTGGCCTCCTAAAAAACCTGACAAAGGAGTGACGACGTTAGCCAGCGCTAGCCTCGCTCTGAGGAGTCACAGCACTGGCCAGAGAAACCACGTCGCTCGGGCCAAACGGGTCGACTAGCCGGCTGAGCTCTCAGCCCTACTGAGGGATTGCTCAGGACGAGCCATGTCCATATGTTTATTTTTACTAAGGAAAGACACACTTTTCCCTTTATAAACGTGGAGGCCGACAAAAGGAGGCTGCGCCGAACGTTTTTATCTGTGGGCCATTTAGCTTGTCTACACTTCTGCTCTCAGTCGCTCCACAACAGCCACAACCAGTTCACCCCAAAACGTGAACATTAATTATGAGCAAACAAAGGTGAATGTGGGACTGAACCATATGGATAAAATATTGAGATTAGACTGTCCTGTACTGTGACTGAAATTAAATTATTAAGTTATTAAAATCAATCATTTTTGAAACACAATGATGAACTCCTAACATGATATGGTCAAAGACCTGCATAGCTTTTAGAAACATTATGGATCAGCACATCTATAGAATACTCATCTAAAGTGTCTGGGATGGGTCAGGAAGCTCACTGCATCCACAGGGCTCAGTCACTCTTTGCAAACTTTTGTGACATCATCCTCGCAAAGGTCAATGCATGAACAATTATAATACAAATAATACTTCATGCTAATGACAAAACAAACAGTACTTTGGTCAAATCAGTACTAACATACTATGCGTGTAAGTCATCACATTTTGTAAGATTGTCCTGGACAGTCCATACTCACATGGTAAAGACATCCAGTGCATCAAGTGGTGAACGGACCACCTCGAAGTAGTTCTGCAGGATGGTGACGGTGCCGGAAAGGGCCTCATGACCGCAGCCGCAGAACAATGCCACCCCGGCGTACAGCAGGACAGTGGCAATCAGGGAGGCATAAGGAATCCCACTCAGGCATTTAATGCAGCACTCAGAGCAGCCTACAGAGCAGAGCAGCACACAAGAACACAGCTCAGAACCAAAACGCCGGCCAGAACACGGCTCGGCCTGCATGTAGCACTGCTCTTCTGAAGTCAGCATTTCTCCTGTGATGATTAAAGCAGGTGCCTTCAACATCAGAGCAAAGAGGCAAGGCACAATCTCAGAGCTGAACATTTCTTCAAAAGTCTACTTACAGTTCTATTTTCAGCATTTGGTCGGCAGTGGCTCTAATCCAGAGCCATTTATATATTTTACTTATTAGTATACATACTTATTAGAATGAAGCGACTGTCAGCATCGGTTTCACCACCTGTCATATATCTTCCGCAGTGTTTAGCTCTAGCACTAATCTAAAACTACTTCCTCTAACATTCTGAACTAAACTCCGCACAAAGGCATCTGAGCAGGAATGGTGTTACCTGTATACCCAGATTAGGATTAGAGAGGTAAGGACTGAGCTAAAATCCAGCACACATCCATCCAATATTCTAAACCGACCACCTAGCAGTAAGAGGGAAGGCTTGGCCTATTATGCCTGGGTGTGACTGCTGGAAATATATTTGACAGGGCAGAGGGCAGAGGGCAGAGGTAGCTCAGTGGTTAAGGTACTTGACTAGTAGTCAGAAGGTTGCGAGTTAAAGCCCCACTGCCACCAAGCTGCCACTGCTGGGCCCCTGAGCAAGGTCCGTATTTGTTCAAATTGTCATAAGTCACTTTGGATAAAAAGTGTCAGCTAAATGTCATCAATGTCCCCAGTACATATTGGTGCAGTTGCCTTGTTCAGTTCTTTCACAGAATATTCCAGCATTAGAATGTTGGGTTGCTGTTGTGTGTACTCAACAGACCACAGTGTACAGGTACGTTCTAGCATGTTCCTGGAGGATTCTCCTCCGTTTAGCACGTCTCTTCTTAGCAGACTGTCACTCCAGCTTTTCCAGATAGCCTTCTGAAAGGAGGGAGGTCACAGTCGGCCTGGCTGATAAAAGCTGACCTACTGAAAGATTTACTGCTTTGATAGGCCTGTGCGCAAACACCATCGCTCACAAATTACACGGAGCCATCCTTGCGAGCCCCAAGGATAAATGCAGCTAACAGTGCAAGACGAGACACACTGGAGAAAAGCAGAGTGATAACACAGACAACAGCGAAGACAACACATGGCAACAAAGTCAACATCATATATAGCAACACAGTGCCCTCTCCTGCTATCTCTGCCCAACACTCAGTCTTAATACAAGAGCGGGTGCGCACACACACACACACAGCGCTGTTAAAATAAAGCTTTTTGTGAGGAAAGTAAACAAAGAGGAAGAGGTTGCTTTCTTTTCCTTATCTGAGTGTTCTCACAGAAATGGTGATCACTCAGAAGCAGATGTGCACACCCACTACCAGGGTGCATTACTTCACTCCGAGCCTCTCTCACCCCACTGGTGGGTGTGATTTACTTCACCCCGAGCCTCTCTCACTGGTTCACTCTGAACCAGGGTGGGTAGTGCCCTGTCTGAGGAATGTGCTGAAAACTAAGGGCTCAGAATGGCATTTTAACTGTGTTTGGGGAAGATCTTAGAATAGGGATCCAATCCAGAAGTTTGAACTGAACAGTTTGTGTGTGTGTGTGTGTGTGTGTGTGTTTGTGGTCTCCTCACAGAATGAGGTCTCCATTAACTGGATTCTGTGGTCGATATCCCACAGGGACAGGGTAAACCTGCTCCCTCACTCTGTCCATCAGATGTAATGATTTGGCCCCAAGCATCTCAGGACAGGTGGGCATACCTGGGCCCTGGAAAAATTTTAATGAAACATGCTGCAAAAACGTCTTCTCCGGTAAGAAACATTTTGAAATAATTTACTACAGCTTTCTTAGATATTCAACACTGTTTAATACAAATGTCCTACTGTGGTTATGTTTAGTAGATGTTTAGATGTTGAGTAGATATTTAGTAGAATTTGTTCAGTTTTTTGTTGTCAGTTAGTAGCATGTTAGTCCCTAGATGGTTAATGTAAACAGGTGTCCTACCTCAAAAAGTCATTTTTCATTTTTGGATATTCAAGATTATTTTAATTTTCTAAAATAATTTTTAAAAATCTAATGTTATTACACTGCATTCAGCCTCTAACCGCATCATAGTTCCAGCAGCCTGCACCAAAACAACAGCAGAATCTAAAATGCATTTTCAGCGCCGCATGTCTAATCAGAGAACATGTTTGTTTTGACGCTGACGAACATCACAGCAGCTCTGCTGGAGGGTTTGAGTAAACAGCTGTGAGGAGAGCCAGACCTGCCGTGGACGTCTGTGATGTATGCTCTGATCTGGTCTTGGGGCAGGGCCCCAACAAAGCGCTAACCGCCAGCAGGAAACCTATTTCCGCTCAACACCATGGGATGGTGATATACTTCACTGTAAGTGAACTCTAAAACAATGACCATTGTTATGGCAACAAAAGTGCCAGGTAAGCAGCATGGGCTTCCTGTTTGAGCTCCTCAGAATAGTTCAATGTTCACAATGTTTTTGGCAGAACATCTCCTCTGCCCAGAGTACCTCGCCCAGGGTGGCCACATCGCTACGCACGCCCTCAGGATGCCCTGCCAGCTCTTCGCAGCAGCTAATTTACAACAGGACAGAAACCATGGGTTTTTCACCAAAGTGTGAACTGTATGATAGAAACGCAGGGCGTGTTCGAATGCAGTACTGACTGTTTGTTTAGCATTATGCACAGATGAGTGGAATCAAGATATCAAAGGTTGAGCAGTGATTATAGCTTCCAGTTAAATTAAACAGGCTATACGATATATGTGTGTGTGTGTCAGTAGACATGTTAAAATAGACTATACGGTGCGCGCGTGTGTCAGTAGACATGTTAAAACAGGCTATACGGTGTGTGTGTGTGTGTGTGTGTATGTGTCAGTAGACATGTTAAAATAAACTATATGGTGCGCGCGTGTGTCAGTAGACATGTTAAAACAGGCTATACGGGGTGTGTGTGTGTGTGTGTGTGTGTGTGTATGTCAGTAGACATGTTAAAACATGCTATACAGTGTATGCATCAGCAAGCATGTTAAAACAGACTACACAGTGTGTGAGTGTCAGTAGACATGTTAAGTGAAGCAGGCCACTTAGCATGTGTCTGTAGATATGTTTTGTTAAGCAGGCCATGTGGTGTGTGTCAGTAGACACACGTCTCAGAAAGCCCTGTCGTATGGCTCTTTCTCTGCTGACTTTAGTGAAGTTGGCATTTACAAACGTTTGACATTCATGATCCAAGTCATGAAATACAACGACATCCTTGGCTAACATTGTTTGAACATTGGTATACATGTGATAAGGACAGTCATCGGTAAAATTGTTACTTTCACACGTTACATTTCACATAAGGGCCGTATCTACCTGCTCAACAGTAGGGGGCGCCACTGCCCCATGCACCTCCCTGGGGGCGATGGATGACTCGGCTTTCAGCCTGACCCTTATCCCAGTGTTAGTGTGAGTCCCAGGCAAAGGTGTCACTCTCTGGTGACCTCCAGACAAAAGGTGGCTAGACACCACCCTTCCCCTGCTATTCAGACTGGCCCACCCTGCTAATAGCTTCAGTGCCCCACCAGTCCCTCTGGGGCAGTTAGAAATAGTGCCACAATAGAAAACCCCCTCTGGAGAACGGTTCAAAACCTTTCCTGAGTAACATGGCTTCAAACGGAACCCTTTAAGTTCAAACAGACCTTAAAGTAGGCCTACTACTTAAAACACCTATTTTAAACCATATTTTTAAAAAGAAAACGTTTCTCTAATCACTTCGGTTTTCAGTTTCCAGTACAGGTATTTTAATACAATTGCACCTTATATTTTAAATAGGTCCAGTGCGCGGAATAATACGTGCACCGTTTCAGCCAATCAAACACACACACAGTGAAAAGTGCGGCGTGGATGGAGAGACGGACGATTTACCCGAACCAGGAGTGTCTCAAAACGCTCCAGTTAACGCCGTGCTCAGTTAGACGCCTGAGAGCGATACTGCGCCGATAAACTAGCTGACAGATGCTCAGCACCTCAGATATTGGCAGGAGGAGACAAAAAAAAATAAGCAGAGATGACAACCCCGGGTGAAGCGGTCATTTTTCTCCCGAGGAAATGGTCTTAACCGTTCTTTATTAGCACAACTTCATTCCTGCCTGCTCGCAAAAGCTTGAGCTCAGACAGTAATTACGTCCACTTTATAGGTACCGCAGAGACTCACTTCCCCTACTGCTTTATTGCAGATGTTTAATACTCACATTTCTCAAATTTTAGCTAAAGGAGCACGTTTATGTAGGGCAAACTGCGTACGGCCTGAGTGAGGAAAAAAAACCTGACGACAAATTCTCATTATTTGAAGTACAATTACTTAGCGCAGCTTGCTAATAATAATTACAAATGGGATCTTATTTAGGACACGTTCTGTATCACTAGCTGTGGCCTCAGTGCCTTTAAAATAAATTAAAAAAAAACGTAAAAAGATTTAAATAACAGACTACGGTGAAACAGAACTAGCCGCCCTGAGACTGGAAACTGTCGCTCTACTAGTGGGGAGCTTCCCTGCGGGCTACCTTGGCCCTCTCCCTCCCAGCCAGACAGAAGGTTGCACAAGCGTCTGTGAAACAGTCTGAGCTTCCCAGCTCTGAGTGGGACCACAGGCAGCTCAAGGCTCAAGTTGATGAGGAGCGCAGCTCTCCCCGCACCTACAGCCAGCATTCCTGAACTCGGAATACGAATGCGTTGGAAAACCGCTATATTTTCATTTGCTCCTATTCATGGGAAGCCATGACTTCAAATCTTCCTATTTTAAGATTAAACGCCCCCCTGCCCAGATGTCGGGCGTGCGTTCCTAGATGTGCCATGGTGTGTCGTTAGGTCTGGCGGGTGGAGGTGTAACTCTCCTCTCCTGCCCAGACGGGAGCTACTGCGTTGCAGCCGTGTGTGAAATGGGGGCGTCAGAGTGGCCGGGGGTTTGAATTAGCTGCTGGTAAAGCTAAAACATACTGCATTGAGCTGAGTTTGTCTCTTACATCATCTGGGTACTCAAAAACACTGACAAACTTAACACCACGCTGGCAAGCCTACCATCAGTCCAACCAACCAACCAAACAACAAATAAATGAATGAATTTATTTATCATAATGGTTACTGGAATCATTTAAATGTTGAACTATTAGCACCAATAAGTCCATCAATATATCATTTTTTTGAATATGGCATTGATATGGTTTTTATTTATTTATACAGAAAATACCAAAATATATACTAATGGATTTAATGACAGCTATATTTTTCAGTTGGTCTCTCATGGCCCTCTGTAGTACTGTGTGAAATTCTCCTGTGCAGTTCGAGTGGGAGGCTGTTGGGTTTTCTGCACACACCACCACACCTGCAACACACACACACACACACACACACACACACACACACACACACACACACACACACACACACACACACACACACACACACACACGCACGTCTCAGTGCTCAGATGCATTGCTTTAACAGGTTTGGTTAGCTACAGTCCTGAGCGGAATACCAGAGCCACACTCAAACTTCGAGAGACAAAGCACGACATCTGTGAGCCATATCTACTTATTTTGAAACGGGTGACTCAGAGCACTAACAGCGTTTCCATGGCACCTATCTGACGCAAAACGGTGCCTTTACAGATGAAATTGGCACTTGTTTCATGATATTTTGACAAAAGAATTTCTTTCTATGATTCTTGGACGCATACAGTAGCATAACTCAATCTATTGTGTTTTGTGGTGGGAGACCAGAGGAATGGTATCTCACAAGATCGTCTCAGCCATTACATGTCACTGCCAAAGGTTTTCCTGCAATCAGACATCGCATTTTTGCTGACAGTCTGTCATATGGCTCCTCGGCTTAATGTGTGTTTTCGTCCTAGAGTGGTCATCGCTGACGTGCTGGGGGTTTGTGGAGGAGACGCTCACAGCAGAGCATTCATTATTAATCTGCCAGACTTTTATCATGATTCTGTCCTGTGTAAACAGAGGGGTGGGCAGGAACATGTGTGTGTGCAGGAGTGTGTGTGTTTCTGTGTGGGTGGGTGTGTGTGTGTGGGAGTGTGTGCTATGACTGATGCCACTGACTGCCACCTCTTATTTGCCAATCTCTATCATTAATGTTGACAAAAGTGTCCGTCTGATCTGTTTGGATCGGCGTGAGTGATTCTGAAAAGTACTAATCAATGATAATGAAAGTGACTGCGGGACCAGGTGCAGATCTCACACACACACACACACACACACACACGCACACACCCACGCACGCGCACACACCCACGCGCACACACCCACGCGCACACACCCACGCGCACACACACGCAGACAGACAGACAAGCAGATGGATACACAGACATATCACACAGACACACACACTGGCACACACAAACCCTGTGATATCCAGGCCCCCAGCGACTCCCTGTGGTCCCGAGGCCCCAGTGACTCCAGACCTCCAGCAGCACAGTCCCTGTGATGGGCCCTTCTTCCAGAGCTGCTTGAAATGGGACACTTCAGCCTGCAGCATGCTGAGCACATGGGTCCAGCTCAACTACACAGACAAAGTGCCTGCCATCCTCCCATTACTGTTAGAGAGAGAGGAGGGGGAGAGAGAGAGGGAGAGAGAGAGAGAGAGAGAGAGAGAGAGAGAGAGAGAGGGAGGGAGGGAGAGAGGGAAAGAGAGAGAGAGGGGGAGAGAGAGAGAGAGAGAGAGAGAGAGAGAGAGAGGGGGAGAGAGAAAGAGAGGGAGGGAGAGAGAGAGAGAGAGGGAGGGAGGGAGAGAGGGAAAGAGAGAGAGAGGGGGAGAGAGAGAGAGAGAGAGAGAGAGAGAGAGAGAGAGAGAGAGAGGGGGAGAGAGAAAGAGAGGGAGGGAGAGAGGGAGGGAAATAGAGAGAGAGGGGGAGAGAGAGAGAGAGAGAGGGAGAGAGAGAGAGAGAGAGGGGGGGGGAGAGAGAGAGGGAGAGAGAGAGAAAGAGAGGGAGGGAGGGAGAGAGGGATAGAGAGAGAGAGAGAGAGGGGGGGGGGGGAGAGACCTATGCCGCCTCCATAAGCCAGTGGCTTCAGGGCTTTTGCGAATGAGTGAGCAGGGCTAGCTTTCTCAAAGTGTCACACAACAAGCGTCACTCTCCACCCACCCCACTTCTGAGGAGCAGTGTATTGTGGCACGAGTTGCCTTTATAGGTTAGAATCCAAGAGGACATATTTATATCCACTGAGAAAATACACTACAAAAATAAACACAGTTAAAATAACAAAAGGTCAGGGCCACTGCTTGAGCCTCACAGAGTGTTCCATCTTCCATGTCCCCAGATCAGGCAGAACTTCAGTCTGTATTATTCAGTTCTGTAGCGATCGGACCAACCTGCCAGTGTTTATAAGAGAGACGCTACAACTGAAGACAGCCTTTTAAAGGTTTGGTCAGTTAGAAAATGATTAGAAATTAAAGTAATATTAATAATAATTAACTAATTTAATTAGAAGCCATTTTATATTTTGACTAAGTTCTTTTGTTGTTTATGATGTTTGTGTCATTTCGTAACACTGCAACTTCTATATTCCTGCTCTTTCACTGGCACTCAGTTAGCATTGTTAAAAATGTGGTGTTTTTTTTATTATTACCAATGCATAAGTGCCAGGAAAAAAAAAACATTTCCATATCAATGAGCCTAAAATAATCCCTAAAAATCTAAAAAACCACCACCAGCTTACAACTGTATCTCCCCTTCAGTGAGTGACACAAAGGCAGCGTGCATGTAGACTTCTGGGATTTGAGGTTTAGGGAGAGCAGCAAGGCACAAGAGATCCTGTTGGCCTGAAGTGGGTGGGCGGAGTCAGACCCCGGAGCCCCCCGCCCAACATGTCCCATAATTCACCCCCTACCCCCACCGTGATTGACACACGAAGCTGGCAGAAACGGCAGGTTCTCGTTAAGAGCCGCGAATAAGCAGTGGCCTTTGTGCTGATGCTTTTGTGCGTTTCCCAGCCTGACACGCAGGCGGGTAATTGGTGCGCACCAAACAAAGCTCATGGCCTGGGTAGCACAACGCAGCGGTCAGTGTGGAGCGCCTGCTCCGATTCACGGGGCGCAGAATCCATCACCTAGTCACTGTGCTACACACACTTACTGACATGTCTGGCATTATTTACGAATGAGAATGCTTGACTTCAACGGCGCATAATCATACAGTAGACACAGTAGCCCTCTGCCCTGAGCTCATTCAGAGAGGCAATAAATTAGACCCGCAGGCGGTCGATCCGTCAAGCTATCTGGATATGCAGATAATGACCCTGCACAAGAAGTGAGGGACGACTGACAGGACAGAGGGACGCGACTGTCAGCAGAGAGCTGAAGCCATTTATGATCTGCCGCGGTTCTTTCCATCCCTCCGCTCTTACTTCCATGCAGCGCTTGGGCCCCATGCCGGCCGACAGCCGACGCAGACGTCAGTGATGCCCATGGGATGCCCAGGTGGTGTGGTTGAAGTGGTGGCCCTCACCCCCTACCCCAGCCTCACACGCCCCACACTAGGGGGGGGTCACTGGTGCGGACTGACTCTGTGGCTGAAATACCAGTTTGTTTTGCCAATATTGTCATCTATGACCCACTTAACCTACTCAGGACAATAACAGCTGAGCTAGTCACCAAACATGATATGTGCTTTTGTCGAACATTTATTCAACTGACATATTATATTATATTAGAATAGAGGAGTTCTTTTTTTTTGAGTTTCCTAATTTCATTGCTGCCAAAGTAACAACTGGCAATGCAAACAGATGTTTCATTAATGCACTGTCCATTAGTATTAAAATGGCTTGCCACTGGAAACAACAAATCCTTAATTCTGATGGTCTGAATGTTCAACAAATCAATCAGTGAGACTTCTCTTGGTTTCTCCAGTGTAAAGCTGCTTAGAAGTAACACAGTAGACAAACTCCCACAGTGACGATGAGGAGGAATGGGGGATGACAACTGACCCTTTTGTGCCAGTTATTTTAGTATTAATATATTTACATGTAGCACATCTAGAGCGGCTGCAGGATACAGTACCACAGACATTATCTGAATGATTATCTCACTTTTGACAAGCATGGCTTTGATGTTTTTGTCTCGTCTGTAGGAGATTAGTGGAGGATCCTTAAATCAAGACGTGGTCTTTGCATCATCCTGGAGGATTCTAAAGTGTTGAAGTATAATATAGTATAATGTTAGCTACTGTTTTATTTGTAGGGTGATGACTGAAGCACCAAGGGAATTCTTGTAGTCTTAATAGTAGATTGTTTATAGGTCAGCACGTCCACACTGAACAGGTGAATCATTACGACTTAGTTATGAAGCCCACAGGTTTGAAGATATTCCAATATATTCAAGCTTTTAAGGTGGAACTGTTCATTCTCACTGCAAATGCGTTTAAGTCCAAGTAGCTGTGAATAAGGAATGGAGTTTTACAGGCCTTGGGATGTGCAGAACTGCACTGCAAAAAGGAATGAGTGTGTAGGCTTAGAACAGATGGTGGTTTTTAAACAAGAATTAGAAAACTTCACTGAAACATCTGAAAAGGCGATCCTCATTCCATGATGTACTACACTCCACGTATATTCAAGAGCTGGGTAGAATGCGCACACACACACACACACACACACACACACACACACACACACACACAGGCACAGTCAAAAGAATGAATAACGGAACAGTTGGAGGTCTTGTAATGTGCAAACAGGTGAACTGACCAGGACGTTGCAGAGACCACGTCCCTTTTTTAAGGATCCTCCACTAATCTACACACAAGACAAAAACATCAAAGACATACTTAGCGAGAGTTCAATAATAAACATGGCACTGCAGCCTAATTTAAGGTTAATAAACACTGTATTAATGATATATCTGTTTGCACTTCTTGTTGTTCATTGTTAGTAGCAATGAAGTTAGGAAACCCAAAAGAAAAATAACTGATCTACATACATGCACTCTCAGAGCTATAGAAACTGATGAATGCCTAGTAACTGAATGCCATGATTTAAACATCTGCTTCTTCTAACTGCTTCCTCCTCCTGGAACCCCAGGAGCACTTTGCTTGCACATATGGTGAAGGACTTCTTTCCTTCATCTCTGCAATATACTGCTACACACACACACACACACACACACACACACACACACACACACACACACACACACACACAGTGCAACATGCATTACTGCGTAGTCTGGACCACAGTATAGAGGACCTGCCTGTGTTTACTGTGAAAAAGTTTGCCTGATTGAGGGTAACTTGATTTTCACTGTATCATTCACCCAGGAAGAGTAACCAACTGTCCTGCTCTGCCACACTTGGTCAATGGACAGTACTGGACGGTATTCTCCTGTGTGTCCTCTTGCTGTTTGTGCGGAAATTATTCAAATGCAGCATCCACGCAGTCGTGTTCGATCCATCTGCGCACAGCCCTAATCGCCAGCCGTTAAAGCTGCCATTCTCACCGCGCTAATCTCCCCTCCACGCTAATCACGTAGCGCGAACCTGACAGCGTGACCTAAACCTGTCAGCTGTCCGAGAGCCCGTGAAGCTTAGACTTTCAGAACGCCTTCGCTTTGTGTCCCCAGAGAGAAGTCAGGGAGTTGCATTTAGACACAGTCACGGTAGGCGTTCTGTGCTACCATATAGCCCCCGCACACACTCCCATATGAGGGGTGTGAGGGGTACATGGGGGGGGGGTCTCTGCTATACACTTACAGGAGGCTGCATAAATTATTTAACAGAAACACAGAGGGGTCTGGCATCACCATCAATTATTCAGGTCTCACTGTGCCACCTACTCATCTCTCTCTCTCTCTCTCTCTCTCTCTCTCTCTCTCTCTCTCTCTCTCTCTCTTTTAATATGTCTTTCTCTTCTTGCTTTACTCTGAGGTAAAAGGATGACAGAGCGCATGCCATTCGACCTGCGCGTGGCTGAGAGCAGAAGAGGAAGCCGATACACAGAAACCGTGGTGCCCTCGTTAGCGCTGTTCACCCCGCTGGAGTGAGACGCAGTGGTGACTCCCGAGGTCTGCTTCTTTAGTGTCTAAACTTACTAAATGCACTGTGCAGTTAAAGTCAGTTCACGCCAGCACTGAGCGAGAGCCGTTTCTAAACAGCACAGCTCAGTGAGTGCAGAGGGGCTTTATCTTCTTCACCACACACAGGAAGACAAACAGAAGCTCTTAAGCCCAAATGTCTCTCTCAGATCCCTCCCTGGACACCCTCTGCCTGTCTCTCCCTCCCTCTCTGCATCTCTCTCTCTCTCTCTTCTCTTCACTCTCCATCTGCCAGCCTCTCCCCTCCCCCATCAATGGCCATCAAGGTCAAAGTTCATAATTATCTAATGGTTAACTCTCCAAAGGAGCAGACAGTGTGAGTGGAAGAGAACCTCCTCCCCATACAGAGCCCCCCCGCCACACACAGATGTAGCGCACAGCACGCTGCACCAGGCCGTGAGAGAGGGAGCACGTGGGCAAAGCCAGAGAGAGGAGGTATGACCAGAAATGACCGCACGGCTGCAAATGCGCCGAATGAAGCAGCATTTCACAAATACGATTAGCACAGCTGTCCAATTCGTGCCATACAAACTTCTCATTTACATGGTCCTAAACAGAAAACCCCAACACACGTAATCACAGTTAATGGGTTAATGATTAATCGTAATTACAGTTAATGATTAATGGGTAAGCACGTAAGAACAAGATCTGTGGAGAACTGAGCAAACTTGATTATTTCCACCACAGTATTTAAATAAATAAAAACAAATCGTAAACAAAACACACGTAAACTACTGCAAATTCTTAGTACATGTTTTAGTTGTTTAGCAATACATTTCTTCTCAATATAAATCACCTGTTCAAATATGCATTTTGGGTCTGCATGTGTGTAATGGCACATCATCTAAGGAGACAAACATGTATGCCGCAGGAGAGCCGCACTTATTAGCACGCCATCATTCAGCAGGGTGACCACACCAAACACAGAACCACACACACACACAATACAGAACACACTCAGAATGACCAGCTACAGACCAGCTACCCAGAAAATATCTAGAAAAGTAATTTTGAAATCACACTTATCCAGTCCATTACAGTCTATTAATTCTATAAAGAAAATATATGGTGCAAGAGTCTATCATTTAGGAGAGAGAGAGAGTGTTTTAGTGCTTTATTCATATCAATCGAGTTTTGATCTATAGATCTCACTGCACTGTGGTTAGTCCAACACCACCACCACACACACACACACACACACACACACACACACACACACACACACACACACACACACACACACACACACACACTACATTCTAAGAAAGAATTCCCAAGTCTCATCAGGCCTGTTTTAACTCAAAAAGAGCAGTATTTAAACACTCAGTCAGTCAGTACCAAATCTCCCTGCCTCTGTGATTGGTTGTGATATGCACTAATAGCGATGTCTTCCAGAGAGCTGCAGGATGCACGGCTCCTAGGTCATGCAGTGCTCACAGCAGGAACTTGGGAGAGCGGAACACAGGTCATATCGGGAAGGGCGGAACAAAACCTATTTGGGTGGCATGTGTTGTGTGTTTGGGAGACTTTAGGAGGATTCACATGTAGGACAGTGATTATGGGGGTCTTGCCTCACAGAGAGCATGAAACAAAAACACATACTGAAGACTGGAGACATATAACACACACATAACAGCGCAGTTACACAACACACGTAACAGCAGCGTTATTAAACTACACACTGTCTTTTTCTCTCAGCATCTCCTAACTCTTACGCCACTTTGAGAAGAATATATTTAGCTGAAAATTGTCAATAAAAAACAGGAAGTGTGTCTTGTGTGTTCATGTATACATGTGCATGCTGTGTGTTTGTATGTGTGAGTGTGTACATTTGCGTATGTGTGTGTATGCCTGTGAGTGTGTACATGCATGTATATTTGTGCATGCCTGTGTGTATTTGTGTATGTGAATGCTTGCCTGTGTGGGTGAGTATATGAGAGTTTACATGTGTTGTGTGTGCATGCTGTGCGTGTGTGTGTGTGTGTGTGTGTGTGTGTGTGTGTGTGTGTGTGTGTGTACACACTGTCCCATCTCATTCTGCCAGTGTGTCTGAGGTAATCAGATAAATCAGTGGCTGAGCTACCTAGCCCAGACAGAGATGAATGTGTGTGTGTGTGTGTGTGTGCGCGCAAGTGTGTGTGCATGCGCGTGCGCATGTGTGCACGTGTGTGTGCTATTTGCAGTGGGGGAGGGGTAGACAAGCAATGGAAACTGCATTCAACCCTCCTTGCTGAATTAACATACCACAAACCATCAGAAGCAGGGCCCTACCTTATCTCCCACACACACTCTTGCTCCAAACATAACACTGTAGCACAGAGCACTGTGTTAACAAGCCAGTGTTTACATAATGCTAGCACAATCTGATGAGGACGCATCATCAGGGGAGGAGCTTTGAGTCTTTATCTGTGGCTATGCCTCTTGTGCTAAGCATTAAAGAGCTGGTCAAAGAGGGGTAATGAACCCTGCGGCACCCGGTACTTCACTAAGAGCACGCTCTTCTGCCCCCAAGTCCACAAACAATCAAACACTGTTTCGAAACACAAAAGTGAATTGGCAAGTGTGAGCATTAATCAATATTATATTAATCAATCCACTGAGCCACGCCATCTCCATGTCTCCACTGTATTTCACAGGTGCGCATTGTCTCATAACACCCATAATCTCTGTGGGGTGCCAACATTATTCTGATGTGACGCACCACCTCTGTAACTGTCGTAAGCCCCCCAGCTCAACACAAACACGCACGGTCACCTGTCATCTCTGACTGCAACACACAAAGAGAAGAGGTCTGTGAGGTCTGTCATCCTGACACACACACACACACACACGAGACCTATTTACTATTTATTGGGTCACATTTGGTGGCAACTTCACTGATATTTGGGTCTGAAAAGCATCTCGAACTGCAGCTTGTGTGTGTGTGTGTGCGCGCACGCGCATGTGTGTGTATGGCAGAGTAATTGGGTGCTTGCTTTATTGTGAGAGCGCATTATTACTGTCGACAGAAGCTGTTTGAAGCTCTGTCTCCATGCACGCGCGCACACGCACGCACGCACACACGCACGCACGCACACACGCACACACGCACACACGCGCACACACAAGCTTTCAATCAAAAACTCATGAAAAAGCTGGATGGGATGTCTGTGGGGAACTCAGATAGTGCACATCATTAAAGCCATGCAGCTCAGGCTGTAACACAGACAGCGTCTAGACATACACTGTGTCAGCTCAACATATAAAGAGGGATGACGCTTCTGAGGTTTGTATGAGCTACCACGGGATTATGGGACAGGTGCTCTCCTAACACCATCACTAACCAAACCAAACCACTCCATCATGTAACTACAGTATTTTTTTTTTTAAGGTTCTGAATTGCACTACACCTTACTGGGCCTGTTTCTAATCAACAACCAATACACTGAGAAAACACTTGGCCATCCTAAAGTCCTGTAAAACCAGAACACACTAGGAGCCAAGATGACTCCAGTGTCATGATGGTGCTGCTTGTATGTGGTCTGCTTGTTTTCACCATTCACTTTGCCGCTGTGTGTGACTGGACAACACACTGCACTTCAACCACAGTCCAGCCACTTAATTCTCACAGTGTTTTAGTTCCAAACTGGAACAAACACTTGTAGATGCTAAACTGTGCCAGAGTTTCAAGAATAAAACCGTTTTCTCGATTTGCATGTCCCGTGAATATGGCCAATTCTACAGCTCGGGATGACGTAGCCAGGCCTTACTGGGATGAGCGAGCTAGCCAGGCCTTACTGGGATGAGCGAGCTAGCCAGGCCTTACTGGGATGTTAATGTACCTTGCAACTGCTCAGTGGCCCAGACACCATGAGCTCTGAAAGTCGATATGCATGAGATGGAAACATCTAGTAGCCTAACCTAATTATCAGAGCAGATATCAACAGGTAGCTCTCGGACATTCAAATACTAGATGTAGTAAAGATTACTTAAAAACACAGTGTACTTCTTTCATTGAATCCCTCCTCAGCAACCCAGAAAGACTCATAGCTTGTGGTTTTTTTGATGGCTTGCATGTTTGAGGGTTCAGAGGTCATGAGGTCAAGTGTTCCACTCGAGGGCTCAGTCACATCATGGGTCACATGCCTGGCGTGGTCCGAGCCCTTCAGCCTAGCCTACAGACGACATTTATCCATTTTGGAGACTGACGTTTAAGCATTTCAAGCTTGTTTTCTTTAAAAAAAAAAAAAAAAAAAAAAAACACCCAGTCAAACCTCAAAGTTCACAGGGAATGGTAGTATAACTGATCTGGTTCTGTTCACAACTCTAAGGGCGTTATATACAAACCAAACTTGTGAGTGCTAACCTTTGGTAGCACTAATAACGATCATGCCGTGGTCATCCCAACACTACAGGGTCATACCTACACTACAGGGTCATCCCAACACTACAGGGTCATCCCAACACTACAGGGTCATCCTTGCACTACAGGGTCATCCTTGCACTACAGAGTCATACCAACACTACAGGGTCATACCTACGCTACAGGGTCATACCTACGCTACAGGGTCATCCCAACACTACAGAGTCATACCAACGCTACAGGGTCATACCAACACTACAGGGTCATACCTACACTACATGGTCATCCCAACACTACATGGTCATCCCTACACTACAGGGTCATACCTACACTACAGAGTCATACCAACACTACATGGTCATCCCAACACTACAAGGTCATACCTACACTACATGGTCATCCCAACACTACATGGTCATCCCAACACTACAGGGTCATACCTACACTTAGATTTCTGTACCGCTCAGCCTCACTGAGCACACACTGTCTTCACTCCACATGCTGGCAAAAGCCCCATGGATATCCAAACCATTCTTCACCTTCACACTCCGATCTCAGCCAAACAAAGGACTGGAGAAGTCTCAAAGTACAGCAGGCTGAGTAGGAAACAACCTGCCCTGTGACAACACAGGACACAGCTGGAGCTTTTGCTTGTGTGTTCATACATCATAACTAAAAAGCAGTAAACAAACATGAAAACCATTAACATTTTAACATTTCGCCGCTCACAGCAAGAAATGTCATTTATTCTGAACAGTACATCGAGGGCCTGGACTGGAAGGATTAGATTACAGTGCATGCCCTGGGCTAAGAAAACAACAAAATATTTAGATTAAAAACACACATTCAAACTGAAGGGGTTCCAAGATCATCAAGTGGACGTCATCTGCCATAACAGACAAAAGCTTTCATTTCTTTAGGAGATTTTTTTCTTCTACTTCAGTAAGACTGCCCTGTGGCTTATCAACTGTAGATCTGCTCTGTGACAGTTATCTATTGTTTTGTACAGTTTCTCAAACATAGCGACAAAAGCCTGCAAAATTGCATCATGCATATACAAGTTTACTGACTCAGGGAATGAGAGCTCGGTCAGGTGAATGCCTACCTGAGCGAGAGAGGAGCTCGGAGCGAACGACTGTTGAGTGAATGAGAACGGCCTGGGTATTTCATTTTGCCGCCTGCTGAGATGCACCCTGACAGCTGAATCGATGAGCAGAGAAGCCAGGTCCTCATCTGCAGATCAGCTCTTCAGCACAGTGTTGGGCACTACAGGACAGGACTGTGGGCAGCACTCTGGTCACTAATGGAGAACGAACGGCCCTTTGGTTGCTCCCATATGGACGATCAATGTTATCAAAGCTGGAATCGGAAGCTGTTGAAAGAGGCCCCCCAACTGCCCCTAGAATCAGTGTAACTGTGGCAGAGTATCTGTGTTTGTCCACAGACTCAGCAGAGCAACTGTGTTTGTTGTCCAAACACATACAGAGCAGAGTACATGGCTATGTTTACATGCAAAGACTTTTGGCAATCTGATTGAATTCATTCAGATTATAGATTAAGACTGAGTTGTTTATACACACACACACACACACACACACACACACACACACACACACACACACACACAGCACAATAATATGATGAAAATCTCCTTTCACATGCACACTGCAAGTAACCAGACACAAAAAACCAGACACAAAATCATGTGTGCGTAGACCACCGGTGTGCACGTTCCCAACAAGCTCCACACGAGTGGAGTGAGACGGGCAGACATGCATTACCTACATTTTCAGTGAATGCGCTTCTGTTGTGCTGCAAAATCCTTCAGCGTATTTTAATTTTCTTCGTAGTCCGTGTAAATGTCGTTTGTTTGCTCAAATACTTGTCGGAACTGCGGCTTTACAGCCATCCATCTGCCATCCAGCTTGTTAATTATTTTAAAGCCTTTTAAAGTTTGAAGAATAAACTCCACTGCAGACGGAGTTCTTGATGTCCCTAAAATTCGTTACGATGCAAATGCACACGCAGGACCTCCTCAAGATTTCCCATTAGGAATGGTATCAGATAAGGTATAATAGGATCATGTAATCAGATAAGGTGTTTATATGGCCATTGTTCTTCTATTTAGCCTAAGCTATTAGTTGGATGTTTATGAGATTATAATACATCACATACATCCAGAACGCAGAAGCACTACTGGTCTTCAATCTTCCCATGTTCACACGTCGCTCCACTGCTGCGCTCCCTTCATTGGCTTCCAGAAGCTGCATGCATCAGATTTAAAACCCTGATGCTCGCCTACAAAGCCAAAAATGGACCAGCCCCGATCCGTACCTTGGGTACTTCAAACCTCAAGTACGGCTTGGCTTGAAACGCCTTGCTTCGAGTCTCATGGAAGACAAGGATCGAGACTGTTCTCTGCCCTGCTCCTGGAGGGTGGAACTAGTCCCATACAGTCTTCATCCGCAGAGAGAAGAATTATTTATTTGTGAAATATTTAAATGACCGTTGATCCTGCACCTATAACATTTCATACTACTCTTGAGTAACTGAAACTTTAGCACTTATTGTTTGGTTTTGTTTGTTATTGCACTTTTTGTCTGAGAGCTTATGTTTATTTTGCACTTCTTGGTATCAGCACTGATTCCTGTATTTCAGCAGTATTTTCGTTCAAAAGCGTCGTGAACTCTAACCTTCTGTACTGGCTAGGCTGTATTCCATAAGTAGACGACAACAGCACTTTTTTAAGTTGCTCTGGTTAAGGGCGTCTGATAAATACCAGGAACGTATATATGTAAATGTAAACGTAAGGGACTGAACTGTTGTAGAACTGCTGCCTGATGCTGTTCTCAGTACTGCTCTCTAACCTGATGGCTGTCCTGGTTACTGACTTCACCAGACAGACTCACGAACACATGGACACACACACACACACACACACACACACACACACACACACACACACACACACACACACACACACACGCAAGGTTGTAGCGGAGTCAGAGAAGCGCTGTGATGCCTGATCCATTATTATTGCATAAGAATCAAACATGAACATTAGACAGCAGTTTCCTGCCAAATGCTGAAAGAAAATTATTTATCCATGTTTCACACACAGTGCGTATATGTGTGCGGGTGTAAAAGAGTGTCTGTGTCTCTGCGGGTCTGCGCTGTGGCTCTCTGTGGGTCTGTGTGGCTCTCTGTGGGTCTTCGCTGTGTGACAGAGCACATCTCCGATGTCCATCTCCTTGGGCAAATGTTATCTCTGATAAGCGCCCACAGCTAGCCTCTTGCACATATTCCCATTTCACCCCTAGTTCCTATTCCTAATCCTAATTCCTAATCTAGCACTGTCTAGACTGTCCTCACGCAAGCCTGGCTGCTAACTGATCCATCTCCAGAGGAGGCTCAGTAAGGTGTCTTCACGTCAGCACTGAGATGCTTGCAGTTGCTCAAGTTGCTCAGCTGCAGTTCCGCTTGCATCCACTCCATGTCACCACCATCTAGACAAGGCTGTGTGCATGAATGGATGAGGCTGTGTGCATGAATGGATGAGGCGGTGTGCATGAACGGATGAGGCGGTGTGCATGAACGGATGAGGCTGTGTGCATGAACGGATGAGGCTGTGTGCATGAACGGATGAGGCGGTGTGCATGAACGGATGAGGCGGTGTGCATGAACGGATGAGGCTGTGTGCATGAACGGATGAGGCTGTGTGCATGAACGGATGAGGCTGTGTGCATGAACGGATGAGGCTGTGTGCATGAACGGATGAGGCTGTGTGCATGAACGGATGAGGCGGTGTGCATGAATGGATGAAGCTGTGTGCATGAATGGATGAGGCGGTGTGCATGAATGGATGAAGCTGTGTGCATGAATGGATGAGGCGGTGTGCATGAATGGATGAAGCTGTGTGCATGAATGGATGAGGCGGTGTGCATGAATGGATGAGGCGGTGTGCATGAATGGATGAGGCGGTGTGCATGAATGGATGAGGCGGTGTGCATGAATGGATGAGGCGGTGTGCATGAATGGATGAAGCGGTGTGCATGAACGGATGAGGCGGTGTGCATGAATGGATGAGACGGTGTGCATGAATGGATGAAGCTGTGTGCATGAATGCATGAAGCGGTGTGCATGAATGGATGAAGCGGTGTGCATGAATGGATGAGGCGGTGTGCATGAATGGATGAGGCTGTGTGCATGAATGGATGAGGCTGTGTGCATGAATGGATGAAACTGTTTGTCTTGCAGCAGAAAATCTTTCCACACAGGGTATATACATCTATAACTGTGAACTTTAACTATCGTGCGGCCTAAAAAAAAGACGTTCAGTTTAGGATAGAAAAACTAAATTCTTTTTCTCTCTATCCCCCCCCCCCCACACACACACACACAACCCCGCCCACATACGACTCTTCATTGTACATTATGTCCTTCAGTCAAATGCCTGTGTGTTTATGTCTGTCTCACCAGAGAATGAAGAAATGTTGATTTTTCTCTCCATTCCAGCATCAACAGAACCCTTTCCTACACAATCAACCACCACACACACACACATACACAGGGGGTTTAAACCAACACAAACCACAATCTCACGCAAAACAAACAGCAGTGTGAGGGGCTAAGTCCAGTGGGCAGACGAACTGATCTAATCTGGGCTGGATTGCTTCATTACAACTGCAGTGCGTTGATAAGCAGTGCAAAATGAGAGGGAGAAAGACACAGAGAGAGAGAGAGAGAGAGAGAGAGAGAGAGAGAGAGAGAGAGAGAGAGAGAGAGAGAGAGAGAGAGAGAGAGAGAGAGAGAGAGAGAGAGAGAGAGAGAGAGAGAGAGAAAGAAGACTACCCCTCTCCAGTCTCTGCTGAGCCCTGATGGTAACTGTGAAAACAGGCTACTTACAGTGGACACTAACAAAGACACTTCCTATCGAGTGTCCACTCTGATGTGCACCTATTAGTCCCCCAGTACAGCCAGACCGGCTGTTCTTAGCACCAACCAGATCCACACCCGTGCCCCTCTGCAACATCCCCCGCCACACACACACACACACACACACACACACACACACACAGCTTCAGGCAAACTCGGAGTCACTGCACAAATGCATTTCCACGCTTTATGATCCATGTGGATTTTTTAAAATCCTGTATAATAGGAGTTTCTTGTCGTGCTGAGATGAGATGATCTGCACTGAGGGATCAAGCAGCAAGAAAAACCCGCGTTTCAGAGCTAAAAGAAGAAAGCAAGCAGTTTCTCACAGTACCTTTCTGCGTCTGTCCCTCATCCATGTTCTCCTCCATGGTGGGTTGAGCTCGTTGTTCTGCGCTGGACACACTAACAAAAGCTTCTACAAGATGCTTCCAAGCCTCAGCCTGCCCACACTGCGTGTGTGTGTGTGTGTGTGTGTGTGTGTGCACGCGCGTGCGTGTGTGTATGTGTGTGTGTGTGTCTGTGTGTGCGCGCACTCTCTGGAAGTCAGCGGTAACCTGGAGAAGGGTCCTCTCAGCTCTGCTCTCTCGCTCTCTCACGTTCACTCTCGCGTTCACTCTCGCGTTCACGCTCACGGCAGCGACGGGGGTAAACTGAACTGCTCATCCGTGATCTCACCAGCCTCCTCTCACACGCTGGCCATCCCTGCAACCAGAGGGCGTGTGCTTCAGACACACACACACACACACAGCCCGCCTCCCCGCCCGCCCGATTCTTCGCAGCGGGGGAGCTCAGTAATCACTCACTTCACAGAAAGAGTGAGAGAGAAAGACACAAGAAACAGAGAAAAAGAGAAAGAGTGAGAGAGAGAGAGAGAGAGAGAGAGAGAGAGACATGGAAAAACAGAGAGAGCGAGAGAGAGAGCGAGAGAGAAGGAGTGGTGTGGTTGGGCAGGTGTTGTGGAACAGGCAGTAAAGGAGTGCTGAACACAACGCCTCGTACAGAACGCAACATACCGCACTTAGGAACAGATGGAGGATTGTATCCTAGAAACAAGCACACAACCTGCCCCCCCCCCCGAGCCCCTCCCTCCCTGCCCTCAGAGCCCCCCAAGACACACACACACACACACACACACACACACACACACACACACACACGTACGCGCGCGCCCACCCCCTCTCCGTGTTTGCCTGAGAATAAAAGACCCTCCAGCACAGCCGTTACTGTTGGCTCACCTTCTGATAAATTGATTTAATCTCTTTTCGGTTGGACTGAAGCACCGCTGCTCGGCACCATGGGCCGGCATTGCCACTGTGCTACAGGTGCACGGCGAGACGTCATTACTCTACTGCATGAGTTTCAAACTCATATGTCGATATTATATAACACTTTTTATCCAGTGAATTTGGGCTGCTTGTCCCTGTGAGGATGGGATAGACCAGGGGGTGCTGGGGGTTTCTTCTGGCCAGACTGTAGTCACGCCCAACTAAGATCCAAAAAGAAAAGTGTTTCTACAACTTGCACTTATTTCCATCTTTAATACCTGAATACACATTGGCGGAGTTTGTAATTAATAGTAAGTGCAACACAGCTAGAGAGATACAACCTTATCACTCTGTTACACTCTCCACAGCAGGGGATGGTTGGTGTGTGTGACATAACCTGACAATACCAGTGACATTAAACAACGTTAATGAGCGCACCTGCTAGTGGGCCATCAGCTGTTTAACCCATAAGCTAGTGATAAAGACCCAGCCAATCAAGTGATGAACAATGGATGGCTACTAATGCTAACCGATGCTGCGTAAACACTGTGTCCACCCATGTTATGAAGAGTGCTGAGTAGTACAATCACATCTCTCCATGCAGACCCAGAGAGACTAGAGTCATCCTCACACCGTTAGCAGCCAGAGAACTGAGTGATGGTTATGGTTACCGTGTCGCCGCAGTCGCCAGCAAGAGGGCTGAAAGCCTAGCAACAAGAGCAAGCTGCGAGATGGCGGGAGAGCACATGGCCCCGCCCCTGATGAAATGATTGGCTAACGGCAAAGCTCCATTAACAGCGCAGGCGTTATGGGCTTCTCCGTCTACAGGCCTGAGGAGACCCGAGACTGAACCTGGTTCAGCTCAGCCCTGCCAAGGACGCGCGGAGACGGCTCCGTTCAGAAGCAACGGGGACAAAACTAAAAGACTGTTTGCTGCATTGCTGAGGCCATGAGAAAAGCCCTCAAGACTTCGTTCCTGTTCAGTCTCGGACAGTAGAGGGCGCTGGAGCCGTCGGATTATCAGACCTTCCAAAATGTACATCAAACACCTCCTCCAATTTGTATACCATGAGAAAATCAAATTCTGAACCGAGCCATTAAACATCTTAGCAGTTAATTTCCTCTGCATAGTGATGTGTGTGTGTGTGTGTGTGTGTGTGTGTGTGTGTGTGTGTGTGTGTGTGTGTGTGTGTGCGCGTGTTTTTACTTATATCAGTCCTCATCTGTATTTTTGTGTATGTATTGTGCTTCTTTTTTTGGGAGGGGGGAGTAGATAGAGTGAGTGAGTGAGTGTGTGTGTATAGGCACATGTGCCTGTTTTCTCAAGGGTGCTTGTCCCCAGAGTTATTAATCAGACACGGGCATGCTCATTACTCCATACTTACTGGTCCTCGTCACACACACACACACACACACACACACACACACACACACACACACTCACTCCTTTTCTTCCTTTCCCTCTTTCTCTCCATCTCTCTCTCTCTCCCCCTCTTTTTTCTCCCTCCCTCAATCCACCACATTAATGCCCGCCTGCCCCTCTGCCCTCTGATTGGCTGACTCTGCCCTCTGATACCTGACTCTGCCCTCTGATTGGCTAACTGCCTGACATTTATAAGGATGACTCATGCAGGCGGCTGGTGGCAGATGTCAAAAACCCCCACCCCACTATGTCCACCACAGCCACTAAACCCACGCAACGCACACTCACACACTCACTCACATACAGAGGTTACAATACGTTTCAGGTGTAACCTGGTTTCGGAGACACAAATGTCAGTTTACAAATACTACATGACATTTTAAACCATGTTCCACCATCCTTTAATGGACTTAATATATGGCTCAGTGGAATTAATAATAAGAATTCTAATCCTGTATTATAGCTAATAATCATACCAGATAATTAATCTTTTTCACAGTGAATAAGGGATTGAGAGGCGTAGGCAAACTGTTACAGTGGAACTGTAGCATACATGGCAAAACTGAAGCACACACATCAAAACTGAAGCACTCCCTGTAGGACAGTAACACACACAGTAGAACTGCATTACAGACAGTAGAACTGTAGCACACAGCGAAACTAGCATGCAGCAAAACTGTAGCACATATAGTGAAACTGCAGGACGCACAGCGAAACTAGCACACAGCATAACTGTAGCACACACAGTGAAATTGTAGCTCTCCCTGTAGGACTAACACACACAGTAGTACTGCATTATAGACAGAGTCTAAGAATATGTGTTGTATATGTGCGTAGTGTAAAATGATTATCCAATACTCTCTGTTCTCATAAAACTATTCTCCAAACTGTAGCTGGAGCTGAATATCAAACAGCTGGTATGCACTTGTATGTTTGTGTGTGGGTGTGTGTAGCTCATGTTTTTAAACTCTATAAAATGATTAATCTTTCATTGGCTAAAATAACGGTATCATTTCATTTATTACGGTAATAATAACTTACAAACCACCAATTTCATTTATTAGGGCTGTAATGACTTGAATTGCCACTTTATTGGACACCCATCTACTAGTGCGCTGGACCTCCTTTGGCCTTCAGAACCTCAGAGATTTGTCAAGGTATGAATTCTGCCAGGTGCCGAAATCGTCCTGCAGGAATCTCGGTCAGGACAGCTTCTCGTAGTTTCCACAAATTAGATGGAGGTACGAACATATTCTGAACGGCCCATTCTACCTCGTCCCGGAGAAGTTCTAGAGGATCAGGATATATGGACTGTGAAGGCCAGGGGAGCAGGGAAAACCCGCGGTTACATTCTTAGACCCGATCCATGACCGTCCGACCCGTGCGGCGTGGCATGCTGTCCTGCTGAATGTGTCCTTATGACATAGTTTAAACAGCTGCCACGAAGGGATGAACTTCCTGTGTCCTACTGTCCAAACGTCCCTCTGCAGGTGTCAAAGTTACCCGGGATGTGCCAAGAAAGCATCCCCACACTGCCACGCCATTGATGCACACTGTTTATGCCAAGATCCTTCCACTAGAGTCTTGCCTTTCTGCTTCCCTTAGACAGTAACGGCACTGGAATCGGTCATCTGCTGGTCTAGCCCATATGTGCTTGTCAATGATGCGTTGAGTGTTTGGACGTGTTAGCTGGAGCACTAATGTCACTAATAAAATGACCATTTGGTGTACACATCGCTAATCATATTAATACGAATCGAAATGTCCCGGTGTTGACGTTGTAAGATCTAATTGCTGTTTCATGATCGCACAGATATTGCGCATTTGACCCAAACTAACCAGGGCTGTTCAGAGCGCCCGTAACGATGAGGTCTGGGCCCTGCCGGCTGCCTGACTAAAGGATGCAAATCACGCATGATCTCTGCTAAGCTTCGAGTCTCTGGGCATGACCACACACACAGTAACGTTCATTCAGACACTCCACACTTCCCTCACAGTGCCATAGACTTTTTTCTTCCTTAGTCCTCATACATTTTGCTTTGCATTACAAAGAGTTATGGTTGGAATCGCGTTACATGGAATAACACACGTCCTACCACAGGGTGAACACCTGTTAGGTATGAGACACACTTCCCAGAACATCGACCAGTCCAAAGGTTTCTAAGAGGCCTGGTGTCTGCATTAGAACCGTCTCAGCGTCTCACAGTCAGTCCACTGCATACTTCAGACTTAAGATCAAGGTCATTTCTTCTCATGACAGAGTCATTTAGACTTGATGCCTGGCTCCTCGCAGTGTGAGTATAATGTCTGAACCATGATATTAGGAGAAGTCATAAGTACTGGAATTTGAACGAACTGGCTAGACCCAATAAATCTATGCTTCATTTTTGCAGTCATTACTAGGAAACTCTGGCGAAAGACTTATTTCAGTTCCAGTCATTGAGTTACATTGCCAGTAGATTAGAATTTAAAAACCCAGGGAATCAGTAGATCACATACATCAGTTCGGTATTCATAAAACACAAATGGTAAAACAAGTGGAGGGACTAAACTCCGCAGCTCAGAGTTACTATAGTTGAAGGATGATGACCCGTGATGAGTGAGGATGAGTCTGGTAAGGAGTTAACGCAGCACACACTCCGGCTGAGAACGACGCACTCCCAGCGATCATTTATACAGCAGAGACCTGGGACAGAGTGGGTGCATGGAGTTAGGCTGCGTGTCGGCCATCCTGTCTGCAGGAAAGTGCAAAAGTGTGAGTGTGAAGCAGCATTAGTGTTCCCCAAAGACCCTTTCAGATGATGTGCTGCTCTTCTCCAGAGTTGCTAAGTATCACATCTCTCCATCGTCACCACCAGGGTGCAATAGAAACGCTCTCAATGGAAAATGAAGAAAGATTTTTTAAAACTACAGCCAGCAGCAGAATACTCTCCACAAGCAAGGTCTGAACAGTGTAGGTCTGGGAATTTGTATTTGTGTGTGTGTGTGTGTGTGTGTGTGTGTGTGGTGTGTGTTCACACCTCTCGCTATGGCACTAGTAAAGCGCTCTCATCTATTGTCTCCCCTGCTGTGCGGCAGAGAGAGGATGAATAATCAGACATCTCCGAGCTCCCTACACACAGCAGTACAGCGGAAGGTGCACACCGATACACATCGTGTACAGTGCACGATTTTTGGCTTGACAGTGAGAAACCTCACAGGCACAATATTGGACTATATATGCCACTTTGATGGGTTACCTGGAGCTGAGCCAATACCATATAGTACAGAACCCCTCAAACAATACCTCTGGTCCATATCCGCTCCTGCTTTTTCTGCAGCTCGATAATTCATCTACAGCTAATCAATAGCTAATCTATAGTTATAGCACCAATGCTCCATTACCATTCCAGCACCACCCTCCAAGGTGGAGCCAGTTTCGGGGGATAGCACCATTCGTAGATTCAGACATGCCGCATCGATTTTGCCTTTAACTACAAATTTCACACACATGCAAAAATCAAGGTGCTCACTTGTCTACACCAGCTCACTTCTTGGAGTTAATGACACAAACCGAACTTGATCTCACCAAGTCAGAAGGGAGACAAGTCAACACAGGTCACGGTGAGCGTTGTACCTGCTGGGTGAGAGAGTCTGCAGGGGCTACGAGACGACTGTATGAAGAGATCACGGCTGATAGCTAGTATACGTTCATACAGCAGTTCACTCTATTTATTTATGTTTATTCTGATGTCACTGTGTTTGTTATTTTGCTAACAGTGAGATACACGTGTGTGTTTGTTCCATCTCCAACGCTCTCTTATCCGTCCTGTTCAACAGCTCCAGTCTGCGGTGACTTCAGAATGGGGCGATTTGAATCCTTGTACTACAATGAGAGAAAACCCTCCAATCCCTCCAGTGGATATATCACTCAGAGTAGGCCTTAAGATCTTTTTCTGAGTCTTCACATGCCTCTGTACCCTTCCCCCTCTCTACCTTAGTGACATGACTGGGAAATAAACTCTTGCTCAGACTCTCTGACCATCTAATGGCAATCGACTAGCCCCTCCCGCAGATCTGCCTAACAGGGCCGAGTCCGCATTTAGTTACCACATCCCCAAACTCTGAG
Organism: Electrophorus electricus; assembly: GCF_041902795.1. Classification (NCBI taxonomy): domain Eukaryota; kingdom Metazoa; phylum Chordata; class Actinopteri; order Gymnotiformes; family Gymnotidae; genus Electrophorus; species Electrophorus electricus. The sequence goes on from NC_137508.1 coordinate 26,469,758, forward strand.
ACTGACTGAAGAACTTTCCAGAACTGCTGAGAGACACTGTGAGGGTCTTAGGGAGAAAGCAGCGTCATCGTTTCCCACAACGCTCTCTCATAACGTCTCCATTCAGGGAGCTTTAACGGGGAGACGAGACACCCATCACGTCCGACAACGCGGGATGAATTCTGCTCGGCCTTTTAGCGGTTGCCATGAGAGACTGGCGGTGGTCATTCCACTTCCCCTCCGAGCTGTCAAAAGCCTTCATCTGGCCACATCCGGCACCAGCCTCGCTTAAAGACGGCCGCGGGCTGGAAGAAAAGACGGATCCGAAAACCCCCAGCCGCACCGCTGCTGGAGCTCTGCATGCCTGTGCTGGCCAGACATCGAGTTTTCGGTACTGCCATGATGGAGCTACTGTTTTCTTCTTTTTAGCACTTGCTGTTGGATGTTTTCAAACGTGGACCATGAAGTGTCCTCTACTGTGTTAGTATTGACAGAGGGAAAAGGGCTAACCGGATTTCAGCGGGAACTGAATCGGATGCACCACCCTCTCAGAGCCTATCAGAGCTCGATGAGCCTGCAAAATTAGGTTCCCGTGTAACTGAACGCGACTGATGAACACGCTCGCAGTGACCAGAGCCAGTAATGCAGAAACGTCCAACGGCCTCATTTACATTCGCTTTTCAAAGTGCTGTCCATTCTATTTAAAATCCTTCAGATGCACACGTGTCTGTTCCACTGTATTAGCGCGCGCATGTGTGTGTGTGTGTGTGTGTGTGTCTCTCTCTTACTGATTATTTTTCTATATCTGCTTTCTATACATTTTTCCTGTTTGTGTTTCTCCATTTTCCAATCTATTCCAATCTCTCTCCCCGCCTTTTTCTTTCTCTGACACACTCTCTCTCTCTCTCTCTCTCTCTCTCTCTCTCTCTCTCTCTCTCTCTCTCTCTCTCTCTCTCTTCTCATTGCTATTCCCATCTTGTGCTGCATGCACTGTGGTCTCCCTTCATGTCTAAAATGGCTCTCAGGAAAAACGGATTAAAAATGTATTTATTTTTCCCTGCATCTCCCTTTTTTATTCTCCATCACCAAACACCTTCACACTTCTCTCCTCGGTCCCGCTACACAGCAGAGTGGGCCAAGCCCGACCCGACCCAACGGGGCAAGCGGATCTATAGATGACGCTATGGCCCGATGAATGAGGGGTGCGAGATGGACGCCGCATTCTCACTGCCATGATCGAGCTCACGTCACAGCATTATTGGAGATCATGCAGTGAGGTTTGAGTGCTGCTGCTGTGGTCTCCAGCGTTGTACAATCCCCCTCGCTAGACACCACACACAGATTCAGGTTTTGAGTTCTTATTTCAGTTTTTATGCCTTTGGTGAGTCTCATTGTTTGCCATGTGGAAAAACACACAGTAACATGCGTGTTTCAAGGAAATGAGGTAAACAGCCTAAAATGTGGACAATAGCCAGTGCGCTAGCACACGGCCAACTGTTCCACAGCAACATCATATAACGCACAAGTACAGAGGCCCGTGTGAATAATAGGTGTGAAACTTGGGGGAAAAAAAAAAAATAATGAATTTTTCAACGGGATGAAAACTTCCTATGTGCTGTGTGTCAATTCACTGAGAGACGGATAAAAAGGTATAAAGGTGAAAGAGGACTCTGGGTGGGTAGGCCGGAGCTCGCGTTCCAGCTCGGACGTATCCAACCTGTTCCACAGGAAGAGGCCCTTTGGTCAGGTGACCCCTTTCCTCGCTTTCAAACAGCTTCCGGGGATTCTTTCTGCCAAACACTTCTTCTCCTGTTACCATGCCAAGGAGTTTCTGTAAGATCAAATGTCTAAGATTACCGGTGCTGAAATCTGGTATTCTAATATCCATCCGCTCCTGAATTTTGTAATTCCGTGTGGGTGATTGAATGATTAATGGAACTGGTTGACCCCTGTGTCATCGCTCCCGTTTTCCTGGTTAAGGGTTTGGGTTAGGAACGGGATCTGAATATCTCTGGTCTAACCCTCGAAGTTCTACAGCCATGAGGGGGACAAACATGTACATATACACAACTACAGGTGAGACAGAATATAACAGGCAGAAAACAGTGCACCTGCATAAAGTATATTTATAGAGTCTTTCTTTATTGCATTTTTTTGCTCTGTTGTCTGATGTCATGACAAAGATGTATCATTTTCATTGAAAAAAGTGTGTGTGTGTGTGTGTGTGTGTGCGTGCGCGTTATAGCAGACAGTCATCTTTGAGGTCATTTTCAGTATTGCTTATAAATACAATAGATATACACAAAATTAAAAATAAAGTGCTATACCACACACGCACACCCACACACGCATGAGCTACATCTTCTCCCTGGCTCCTGCCTGCCCCAATGTTGGCCTGTCACCATGGCAACACAGAGCTCCACAGAGCTGTTTCCTATCTGAGAGATACGAGAGAGTGAATCATGCACAGCAGATATGTGAACTCGTATAGTAGGTTTCCTCCCTAAACCTGGCCTACCAATCAGACAAGAGATGTGTGCGGTCTTCTTCGTTTTAGACAAGAAATTGTACTGGCGGCGGTGTGTGTGCTGGAGTGCGTGCATGAGCGTGTGTGTAGATGAAATGCTTTGAATAGAAGATACCCAAACAGCAGGAAGAGAACTAAGAGGACAAAAACAGACTTGCCTGCCCCTTTGGGGCTGAGGGTGGAGGGAGAAGAGGCATACCCAGAGATGGTGCAAATATGACTATATGACTGAATTACAACATTCATTCCCCCTGCTACCTCCACTGATGACACGCAATCAATCTGACACAGTGCAACAGCAGTTCAGTGTTAATATAACACTGTAAATAAGCCACGCATCATCACACCGTCATAGATCACACTACACACCAATCATTCATGCGACATACCATATGGCTGGCATGGGGGCACACGAGGATTTGCACAAAATCCAGACAGACGAATCCACATATACATGTGTGCCTACTCACACATGCATTCACTCGCAAACACACACACACACACACACACACACACACACACACACACACACACACACACACACACACACACACACACACACACACACACACACACACACACAAACACATAGCTTAAACGTCTCCTTTCTTTGCTAGTTTTAAACGCTTTGGACTCCTGCACAGAGCAATTCCATCCCATCAAGCCGTGCATTGTTTAAGCAGACAAAAGGAGAGCAACCCCTCCGGCTAGCTGCTCTTACACTGACCCCGACTCTTCAGCAGAGGAAGGGCCACAGACACCTTTGATCTACTACTGGTCACTTACCTTTTTGGCAGTTGACGTCTCTCCATCTGGCTGGGTTTACTTGCCTATAACCTGGTTTGAGCTGTCTGTGATGCTGACCAAAAGGCTCCCATCCACAGACTCACCTCTCCACACACATTTCCATTTTATGGTATTTGGCTGACACACCTATCGACAGCAAGTTGCTTATTTGTCATTATGACAGTACATGTTAGCTTGGTCTTACTGGTGCCATACTCTACCTAATGAGCACGCATGCACGCAGGCGCGCACACACACTCGGTCATGCTGTATTCCAGTGCTGCATGTTACATAAGGGAACAGGCCAGTGGAATCATGACAGAGAAGAAGACCTAAGGCCGTCTCCACCTCTGCCTCTGGCACACAGGAGAAATACCACCATGTTCTAAGCCCCACTGGAGCATGGCATACACGCTAATATAATGTAGAACAGCACCGTCTCTCCTGCTGTAATCCTGTTTTCAGTCTTGTCTTCATGTTCCTCTTCACGTGGCAAAAAAGCCTGAAACTTTCGTACCGAACTAAAAGTTCAAGCACTAGTCTGTATTTCTTTCTGTTGGATGAATCTAATGTATGAATGAATGAATCTAATCATTGGTAATGTGGTTGGTCAACTTCTACCTCCAATCAAATCCCAAAAATCATTCCCTTCTAATCCTAATCCCACTCCACCCCAAAACAAAGCCCTCTCCAACGCAAACCCCAATCCCACTCCACCCCAAAACAAAACCCTCTCCAACGCAAACCCCAATCCCACTCCACTTCTAATCAACGTCCTTTCTAACCCTAATATCTTTCCAATCCCAAACCCCACCCCACATGCAACCCATCTATGCCCCAAACCAACCCCAACTCCTCTCTATTCATCCCCTACATCCCAACCCTGGGGCAAACCAACCCTAACTCCACTGTACTGCAACCTTGTTCCAATTTCAACCCCAACTGCACCAACACAGCAACACAATCTAAACTTACTTTTGAAATGGAAAGCAAAATGTCAGCCAGCTTCAGAGTGCTGCCAGACCTCCTGTTGTATTTATGCATTCATAAATACGACCTTGAGTTCTTTAGTGGCCATTGTGCTTGGTGTTGACATTAGCAGTAACTACAGTAGCTGTGGTACGGTCCCACGCCAAAGACTCTGATAGTTACGTCATCATGTAGAAATTCCACAGCAAACGCTGGAGTTTATAAAACACCAGCGAAATCACAGCAAACATCACACAAACATGTGCGACAGAAACAGCCGTTAAATGTTCCAGCCACATTTCTGCCTCCGCATTTTCATTTAGTTTAATGAGAATGCCATCACCTTTACAAAAGCATCACTGTTCTTACTTACGGTTTCTGTTTTAAATTCTTACGTTTAGGTAGTGTTATTGCACTGCTTTACATGAATCAAATAATCTGAAAACACCTACTTTAAAATGTGTAAATGGACCAGTGGAAGAATATGCACTATAAAAATGACAACCACAGATTGTTTCACTGTTGTCTTTACAGAATCTTTATAGAAAACTAACAGGGAGGACTGTGCGGGTCCACTTAAGAAGGCCCTCATCCAGCTGTTAAAGTACTGGCCTAGTAATCAGAAGGCTGCTGGTTCAAACCCCACCATTGACAAGTTACCACTGTAGGGCCCCCTGAGCAAGACCATTAACCCTTAATTGCATGAATTATACTTGGTCACAATTGTAATGTTGTTTTGGGTAAAAGCATCTGCTAAACGCTGTAAACATAATGCGTTGATTATGTAGGTTCTCTGGTTTACACCAGAGTGTTGAAGTCAGCAAACAAACGGATGTCAAACCAGGGACATGACACAAATCCTCCTCAACCATTCCACCAGGACAGCAAATGCGGTTTAATGTGTAACACAAGAGGTTAAATAAAGATCTGTTTTTTCACAGCAAACTCCCCGCTGCAACTCCAGTTTACAGTGTTAAACGAACTCTCTCAGGTTTCATTTGTGTAGGTGTAAAAGAAACACTGTAATGTACATAAATATTTCACAAACACATCAACACCAGGGGATTAGGAGAGCCTGGGTTAATGCTGCTAACGTTTCCTAACGTTTACATCTATAACAACTGCTGGTCTCTGGAAACTGACTTTACAACATTCAACAGTCTGCAACCAGCAAAACATCAAGGCTTCTATAAACCTTTCAGTAAGTGGCACTTGAGTGGCTGAAACTATAAACACGGGAGGAATTCGGTGGTAAATATTTAAGATATGAAGAGTATCTCTCTCCTAAGTGTTTACGTATCCAACGTTTTGCCTGAACCCCTGCACCCTGACTCCTGTCTTTTATTCCTTCCCAGTGTTGCTTTATGGAACTCGATACAAGCCTGCGGGTTTAACTAAAGAACAATCAGTCACCCAGGCAGGGCTGCCTCCTCCATCGGCCAGGATTGTCGTGAGGACGTCAGGATTGTCAGGCAGGACCCACGCAGGGCGTGGGCATCACAGGGAGTGGCGGATCCGTTTTCGGTCCAAAATCCACCGACGGCTGAGCCATGGTAGGGAGAACGATAAAGGTGGTGCAGGCATTGTCAAGGCAATCAGACAAGGACACAGGAAGGAAAGCACGTGATCCGCTAGGTGGCCTTGATCAGGGACAGCGTTGGGGAGAGACCACCTGCTATTGACATTTACGCTTAGTCATGCGATACAGGAAAAGGGGCCAGGGCTTCCATGCAGCCGATGTTTCCACTGGCAGACAGCAGGCTTCTCCGGCCTCTCCCGCACTGATGTGTATTCCATACATCCCCAAGGCACGGATACCAAACAAGCTCACAGCCACCAGACACACGGCGAGTTGCTTTGGAGTCCAACGGTCCGAACAGCTTTCAGGAAAGGTCCCCTGGTGCTGGGTGCATTTCTGTTCCATCTACAGCAGACCACACCCACCTCTGCCCTCCTCTGGTTTGCTTTTCTTTTCTTTTTTAGAAATCAAAATCGTTATTGATACATTTCAGCATGAATGTCTTTCATAGATTAGGTGCACGTGTGGGAATGAACAGTGTGGGTTTAACAGCAGCAAAAGAGAGGAATGGCTGGTTCATATGAATGTGAACAGTTAGCACACACTCTCTCTCACACACACACACACACACACACACACACACACACACACACACACACACACACACACACACACACACACACACAACAGGGGTATGTCACACACAGGATGTCTTACCAGCCAGACATTAGAAAAGGAGCCTGTATAAACGATGGTCAACGCACCCCATAACCCCGGTTCAGCGTACCCCATAAACCCAGTTCAACATAGCCCACAACCCCAGTTAAAGGGAGAGAGTATCAGGGCTAGGAGGCTGGGGGGGGGGTCGGGGGGGCAGCACGCTGCAACACAGACACGGAGACACTTGTTGGGACCATCAAAGGCCCCACACACAACAGGGGAATGTGTGGAGGAGGCCCAAGGAGACACACATAATGAGACTATTTATCGCTCATGTGACTTTGTGCATATATTACTGAGCTCAGGACATGAGGAAATAGAAAAAGAAAGAATGAAAAGGAGAGAGAGAGAGAGAGAGAGAGAGAGAGGGAAAGATGAAAACATGCCAACGTAATCAAGGGCACAGAGTGTAACAGAATGTGTCAGTGCTCTGCACAAACAAGCGTTCTCATTTTGAACAATCTATGCAAAACTAACAAGCGCCAGCAGTCAGATGCATGAGGCCCAGAGCTGAGAACTATCTGCTTCTGTAGTAGGAGCGTGGAAAAGCTTCTTTCACTACAGATCACCGCGGCGACAACACGGCATCTGAACACGTGTGTGTTTTAAATCTCTTTTGCGTTTACAGGGTTTGGCGGACACACTGACCCCGAGCCCTTCCCACATTAAGGAGTAGGACAGTACAGGCGCTCCCTGGCAATCACACCCAAGACCTTTGTGCTATGCACCCCATGTGCGGCCTGAGCTATCGGGTGAGCTAGGGGAACAGCAACAGGCCAACAAAACCTTACCCAAAGAAAAACAGAGGCTTTGTTTGGACAGACAAAAACATACTCGGGTACAATGTCCATCCATTTCAGATCTGTCTACAGTCCATTTCTGCTGATTAAAATGTATAGAATATGGGTTTTTGTTTTTGATGATTAAACAAGAGTTCAGTGTGAACTATACACCTGTTTGTGTGTATTAGTCCATCTGTGTTTATTAGAAATGTCTGTATATGTGGGTAAATCTGTTCTAAAGGTGAGTGTGTTCAAAGAGTTAGTTAAGTCACCTGCATTCAGTTGTCCTAGACGTGGGCACTTGTACACACACACACACACACACACACACACACACACACACACTTAAATTCCATTTACAGCATATGGCAGATGCTCTGATCCAGCACAACTTATATATTCATCAAGAGAACAGCCTGTGTACAGTCATGGGAATTGAACCCATGACCTTGGTGTTGTTAGCGCCTTGTTCTACCTGCTGAATCAGGTGGCACTGGCTCACACACACGCTCACGCTCACGCTCACACACACGCTTACACACTCACTCTTGTCTCCTAATCACTAGTAAGAAATAAAAAGACTCACAGTGAGCAGTTATGAGCCGCAGTGAAGCTGCCCCACAGAGAATTAATGAATCTAAATGTGCTTTGAACTGCGCACATCCTCTAAACTTCCAGCCTCTACACTTAGGACAATAGCTGATTATGGAGAGCCTCGTCTGACAGATGGTGCGCAAGATTCACTCCCAGTCACTTTAATCAAGCCAAGATTTGCAACACATCAAATTAACAACCTACTGTTGTAAATAGTCACGTGACACATTGCTAACCCAGCGTGCTATGAGAAATGCAGTCCCAGCACACTCGGACCCAACTCCTCCGCCCAGAGCTGCAGGCACTCAACAGTTATACAGCACATCATGTAAACAGTGTTTCTGCCGGGTGTGTGAACTAGCCTTTCTTCTACGACAGAGAGCAGATGACCAAGGTAATCTGGCGTAATCTGATTACGCCAGTTTTGGCTGCTGTGCTTAGCCCTCTACGTCAACAGGCAAGCGCGAGATGCCCTCCTAGTGCAGGACCAAGCAGGCAAGAAGTACAAGACTGGAGGTTTTATGTTATAGTTCATTTCACTGTTTAATACCAATATTTGTTTTAAACTTTATATAACTTTCTTGATTATTTTATGTTTAATCTCTCTCTCTCTCTCATTTTATATATATGTATGTATGTGCGTGTTTCCCCAATTTCCCTCTGATGTAGAGTATGCTGAAGCAGTGCACTTCAGTGCATTCAGCTGGAAAGCAGTTAAAATGTAAACTTAGCCTTGTCCTACACAACAGAATCTGTGTCAGAAAACACCAATAAGTAAACATGCGGACAAACTATAAACATCACTGAGACGTTCCGCAGAGCAGTCAAATACTTTGGAGTGGAAAGAAGCGTAAAGTTGTCAACATCCCATCTGAGGCAAACCTGTTTTCTTTTTTTTCTTTTTTTTACTCACCCATGTTGAGATGTGTGGATCGCAGGTCGCAGCCGAGCTCTGGTAGTGTGCCCTACTAAACTCTTCAGAAGTCTGATCCGGGTCGGCGACGTCACTGTGTTCAGCAACAGGCGGGGAAAGGAAAGAACCGTGCTAACGAGGGTCTTATTTCTCATACGCTCCTACTGCCACTTCTGTAGGAACGTTGTGTAAATCTTATTTCCCGTATTTTCTTAAGTGCATGCACAGAAGGGGCACGGGCGCAGGCAGAAGAACGTATACCTCAGACCCCTTGAACCTTGGTGCCTGAGATGGCGAAGTCAGCGTTACTTCGTGTACGCTTCAGTATCTGCACACTAAAACCAACACCCTAACATGTTGTAGGCGTATGTAGGCTGGGTTATTCTGAGGGTTGGTTGTTTTTTTTGGTTCGGCAATTTCATAGTCTAATTTGACGCAGTTTACTTAAAAAAAAAAAAAAGTGATAAAAGGGTGTGAAGGAACTGTCATGAAGAAAATAAATAAAAAATAAACAATAAGGGAAAAAGTAGTTATATGCTTGGTGCGCGCATAAAAATATGGGTGCATTGCGATTAAATTTCAGAGAGAAAACATTTAAAGTCAACGTTACAGCCTTCACCTCACTAGCAATGTCAACAGGCAAAACGACAAACTCCAGTTTCTAATACTGCTGGAGTTGAAGTATCTCGCCAGCGCTTAGTCTTCCCGTACCGCGGATGAACACGCCCTTTCACCCGTTTGGGTTTTAGAATCATAGCGCCATCTGGTGGTTGATTTATGGAAGCAAAAACGGGAAAATAAAGATTCAAATGTAGTAGACTAGAAATCTTAATTCTTCAACGAAACTATAATATCTACATGTCGGCGTCATTAACGACTGACTAACGGCGGATAAAGTTTGGATACGTTGGGTATATAGATGAATACATTCTCGGTGGGAATTCTGTTGAGATTTGAGCTCTGTGAGGGGACGTATGAATAATGCATTAGTTCCTTCGTGTTCGCATACACATAAACGACCTAAGGCTTCTGTACAAGAATTTAGGTTTGGGGAATCAGAGCTTTTCAACAGCAGAAAAACAAACGGTGTTTTTTTTTTTAACCCAAAATGTTCCAGCAATAAATGGACGAACGTAGATTTTTGGATGCATTTTTGGACTACAAATCCAAGTATGCAAGGTTTCTAAGCACCGCCCCAGAATGAAAGATTATGGGCATCTCAGCCAGTCACTTGCATGAAAGGGGGTAATAAACCCGTTGTAGGTTTGATTGATTACGAGCAGAGCCAGTGGGTGTTCAAACGACTACCACCGTCGTGCCAGCTCGTTATTGAACTGGCCAACCGGCGGAGTGAAGCGAAGGAGCGCCGGTGAGCTACATTCGCGGAGTGTGAGTGGCCAGCGAGCCGCTTGATTTCAGCACCACGTCGCTGTTCACACACACCTACGGAGGTAAGACTCCCTCGACACCATAAAGCCTGGAGAGACACATGCACTTTTGACTAAAAAAAATAAACCATGCATAACTGCCATCTGAAATAGCCCAGTGACCGCAGCCTCGAAAACTCGCACGAGCCAGGCTCGTGGTGGAGTCCAAGTGCGCGCGACCGTGCATAGCTTTTACGTGTCAAACGTTTCAAACCAAATTTAATACAGCACCGCAAACCGCCGAAGCCCGACGGAACGAATGGGAACTGTTGCTTGCTCGTTAACAGTTCAAAGCAGACCAGACCAGTTAAAAGCAAGGGAAAGGTAAACCGCGTGTCTTTCCTTTAAACGTGACAAATGGCAGCGTCGTATTTGGGGGATACTAAAAGCGACGGGTGCCGTTTAAGGCGCACCGTTTGCAACTGTGCAATGAGCACGTGCAAACTTTTCGTTCAGCACTGCAGCAGTCGAGAGGTTTGACCGCAGTGTCGACTGGTCCCAGTATGGCTTAGTGTCTATTCTGGCATGACATGGTGGGCGCCTTAGCAAGGTGGACACGCAGACGCTGTGACGAGACGCCGACATGTCAGCAGCTCGAGAGGGTCACGGTGCACCGGGCCGTTCTGCTGCTTGAGACGCAACACAGCCGTGTCTCCGCGCGCGTGGGTAAACGGAATCGAGAAGCACGCGCTCCTGCTCGGAAGGCAGTTCGCCGCACGGTGCCGTCGGTGTCGTCAGCCCCTGCTATGAAAGTAGAATGTCTAAGCATTGGGGACACGCGCTCCCTTTGTGCGGCCATCTGCAGTCATAGCGATGAGACATCGTGCAAACGTCAGACTCAGTGCGGAGCGCCACTGTGTCTAAAAGCGACGCGTGCGTGTTATTACCGAGCTGGTCAGGCTCACAATTGATGCCCCGAGCTCATGAAGCGGGCCGCGTGTCTAGGGGGAGGATTACACTCCGACAGGTGTCGCGGTAATTCAGCAGCGCGTGTGTGTATTGGAAACAAAGCAAGGAAGCACAGGACAAGTGGCGAATGGATTGTGTGTGTGTGTGTGTGTGTGTGTGTGTGTGTGTGTGTGTGTGTGTGTGTGTGTGTGTGTGTGTGTGTGTGTGTGTGTGTGTGTGTGTGTGTGTGTGGGGTTGGGCGTGTGTGAATTAAGCAAGTAATGCTTCCTACTGGCAGTGTTAGTATATCTACAGCTGAGCAGATCCACCTCAGGTAATCCCTACACATCTACCACACACAAACATCTCTCCTAACACACGCTTAGGTAGGTGTCCATTAGGTGTTCTGTGGGTTTCTTGTAGGTGTACTGAACCCAACAGTAATGTTAGCATGTGTAAAACCTCCATTAACACTGCTGTGCATCGTATACTCATACAGCACAAACCCACTTCTGTGCCAGTTCCATGTCAGTGTTACTGCTGTGTTGAGAAGAGTCCACCAACTATATAATATTCAGTCCTTTTTCCTACAGCGGTGCTTCATAAACTGATCAATGAAAGAGCTTGTCAAGGGTGACTGAAAACTGTGCCTGGTGAGAGATATGATGAGTCATGCTTCTCATGTGCAAAAGGAACACTTTAAAATATCCTGATAGGGACAAACTAACACTTTTGGACACTTGCAAGAAGTGTAAAGTTCTCTCAGTTGTAGATAACTTTCTCAGACAAGCATCATGGAGTAAATATCTTTCATATTTCTCATAACTGACATGGAGTTGTGGGAACTATGAAATGTGTCTTTAATTCTTCTGCATTTGGCCTGACAGAATTGAGCCATCTGTGCATACTGCCCTTACTAAAGGAGGAAGAAAATGATTAGCAGGATTCTTCTGCTCTGCTTGGGCTGTGTGTTTTCCTGTTTTCCGACTAGCTGAGCTGTGAGCTTTTCATTGGGACTAAGAGTAGCCAGTTCTCTCTGTCTCTGTGAGTGTCACTATCAGTGGCTTCTTATTGCGAAACACACATGTGTGTGTATGTGTGTGTGTGTGTGTGTTCCATGCTCAGGGTCCCCCTCTGATACACATACTTCTACTCCAATCTAAAACACCTGAATCAGTGGACCAGTTAATTACCAAAGACTTTATGAAGTGATTCAAGTGTGTTAAAGCAGGGAAATCCTACTAAAGTATAGCATCTTATGGCCACAGGACTAATGGCTGTTTCTCAGAGACGGGACAGGTCAGTCATGGTTTCATAGGTTGATTGATTTCACAGTGAAGGGAAAGGTAAACTAGTTTTACAGATGGACACAGTGAATTGACAGGTAAACACATTTTACAGACTGACACAGTGAATGGATAGGTGAGATGTAGTTTTACAGACTTACACAGTGAACGGACAGGTAAACTAGTTTTACAGACTGACACAGTGAATGGATAGGTGAGATGTAGTTTTACAGACTGACACAGTGAATGGACAGGTAAACTAGTTTTACAGACTGACACAGTGAAGGGACAGGTAAACTAGTTTTATAGACTGACAGTGAATGGATAGGTGAGATGTAGTTTTAGAGACTGACACAGTAAAGGGACAGGTGAGATGTAGTTTTACAGACTGACGCAGTGAATGGATAGGTGAGATGTAGTTTTACAGACTGACACAGTGAATGGACAGGTAAACTAGTTTTACAGACTGACACAGTGAAGGGACAGGTAAACTAGTTTTACAGACTGACACAGTGAAGGGACAGGTAAACTAGTTTTATAGACTGACAGTGAATGGATAGGTGAGATGTAGTTTTAGAGACTGACACAGTAAAGGGACAGGTGAGATGTAGTTTTACAGACTGACACAGTGAAGGGACAGGTAAACTAGTTTTACAGACTGACACAGTGAATGGATAGGTGAGATGTAGTTTTACAGACTGACACAGTGAATGGACAGGTAAACTAGTTTTACAGACTGACACAGTGAAGGGACAGGTAAACTAGTTTTACAGACTGACACAGTGAATGGATAGGTGAGATGTAGTTTTACAGACTGACACAGTGAATGGATAGGTGAGATGTAGTTTTACAGACTGACACAGTGAAGGGACAGGTAAACTAGTTTTACAGACTGACACAGTGAAGGGACAGGTAAACTAGTTTTATAGACTGACAGTGAATGGATAGGTGAGATGTAGTTTTAGAGACTGACACAGTAAAGGGACAGGTGAGATGTAGATTTACAGACTGACACAGTGAAGGGACAGGTAAACTAGTTTTACAGACTGACACAGTGAATGGATAGGTGAGATGTAGTTTTACAGACTGACAGTGAATGGACAGGTAAACTAGTTTTACAGACTGACACAGTGAAGGGACAGGTAAACTAGTTTTACAGACTGACACAGTGAATGGATAGGTGAGATGTAGTTTTACAGACTGACACAGTGAATGGACAGGTAAACTAGTTTTACAGACTGACACAGTGAAGGGACAGGTAAACTAGTTTTACAGACTGACACAGTGAAGGGACAGGTAAACTAGTTTTATAGACTGACAGTGAATGGATAGGTGAGATGTTTTAGAGACTGACACAGTAAAGGGACAGGTGAGATGTAGTTTTACAGACTGACACAGTGAAGGGACAGGTAAACTAGTTTTACAGACTGACACAGTGAATGGATAGGTGAGATGTAGTTTTACAGACTGACAGTGAATGGACAGGTAAACTAGTTTTACAGACTGACACAGTGAAGGGACAGGTAAACTAGTTTTACAGACTGACACAATGAATGGATAGGTTAGGTGTAGTTTTACAGACTGACACAGTGAAGGGACAGGTGAGATGTAGTTTTACAGACTGAGTGAAGGGACAGGTAAACTAGTTTTACAGACTGACACAGTGAATGGATAGGTGAGATGTAGTTTTATAGACTGACACAGTGAAGGGACAGGTAAACTAGTTTTACAGACTGACACAGTGAATGGATAGGTGAGATGTAGTTTTACAGACTGACACAGTGAATGGACAGGTAAATTAGTTTTACAGACTGACACAGTGAAGGGACAGGTAAACTAGTTTTACAGACTGACAGTGAAGAGACAGGTAAACTAGTTTTACAGACTGACAGTGAATGGATAGGTGAGATGTAGTTTTACAGACTGACACAGTGAAGGGACAGGTAAACTAGTTTTACAGACTGACAGTGAAGGGACAGGTAAACTAGTTTTACAGACTGACAGTGAATGGATAGGTGAGATGTAGTTTTACAGACTGACACAGTGAAGGGACAGGTAAACTAGTTTTACAGACTGACAGTGAAGGGACAGGTAAACTAGTTTTACAGACTGACAGTGAATGGATAGGTGAGATGTAGTTTTACAGACTAACTGATATCACACAACAGTACATGAGTCACTAAAAGCAGATGTGTTGTAAGTCGATTGGTATGTGTTGTTATGTCAGGGGTAGATTTTGTGTGATGCAAGGTATAGATTATGTATGTGGGGCTTGGTGTAGGGCACTGTGTTGCGCACACACACACACACACACACACACACACACACACACACACACACACACTCACACGCAGACGTCACACACAGCAAGCTCAAACTGCTTCAGCTAAAACAACTGAGTGTTAGTCTTCGTTGCCTAGGGAACAGCTCCACAAGTGGCCTCTCTGCCTCCCGCTTCTTCTCCCCATACCCCCTCTCTCTCTCTCTCTCTCTCTCTCTCTCTCTCTCTCTCTCTCTCTCTCTCTCTCTCTCTATCTCTTTTTCACTCTCCCCTTCACTCCCTTTTGTTTTCTCACTCTTTTACCTTTTCTCTGTACCGCCTCTCTCTCTTCCCCCTTATGTTCTCATTCTCTCCATACTTCTCTCTCTCTCTCTCTCTCTCTCTCTCTCTTCTTTCCTTCTATCCATCTTACATTGTTCCCTAACTGAGCAGAGTGAAGGTGAGATTGTTGACTGTTACTTTGTCTGATAATGATTGCACACACACACACACACACACACACACACACACACACACACACACACACACACGCACGCCCACCCACACACACACGCACACGCACGCACGCCCACACACACACACACACACACACCTACCTCTTCCCACTCTGCCAGACACCTGCGCTCTGCCTGTAATTCTCCCCAGGGGAACAGGAGTATCTGGCCAGGTGCTTTTGTGATGTTGATTGTGGGCAGGCTTGTGTGTGGCAGTGTCTCACGTCCCCTGCCCTACTACAGCTGAGGAACATGGCAGGCCCCCATTTTAATGGACAGGGGAAGGAGATGTGTGAACAAGGGACATTTGTGCGTGTGTGTGTGTGTCTGTGTCTGTGTCTGTGTCTGTGTCTGTGTCTGTGTGTGTGTCTGTGTGTGTGTCTGTGTGTGTGTCTGTGTGCATGCCTGTGCGTGTGTGCCTGTGTGTGTGTGCCTGTGTGTGTGTGCCTGTGTGTGTGTGCCTGTGTGTGTGTGTGCCTGTGTGTGTGTGTGCCTGTGTGTGTGTGTCTGTGTCTGTGTGTCTGTGTGTGTGTGTGTGTGTGTGTGTTTATGTGAGAGAGATTGAGGTGGCATTGTGTTGAGAGAGGGGGACATAAAGGTGTTTAATGAAGGGGTCTGCTGTTGCCTGGCTACTAAAGGGGGGTGTACATCACTTCCAGCAACCCCCTCCTGCTCCACACTGGCAACAGCACCAGTCAATGAATCTCCTTGTGTGTCTCCCTCTCTGTCTGTCTATGTGGTCTTCACTCTGCCTATCTGTCTCTCTCTTACTCACTTTGTCTGTCTGTCACACTCTGTCTAAGAATTTCACTCCCTGTCTTCTTTCTACTCTTTTTGTCTGTCTCCCTCTCTGTCTGACTCTCAAAGGCACTCAGTCATCAAGCTAATCACAACACACACACACACGCACAGTCTCTCTCTCTCTCCCATTTCATTGCTGTGGAGGGTATCTGGTTCTGGCGTGTGTGCTGGATATGAGTGTGTGTATGAGTGTGAGTGCAGGAGGTAACAGGGCTAGCAACTACTTCTGTGTGAGTCACGGCCCATTGAGCGTAAAGGCTGCATAGGCTGACAGAGGGACAGCTGACTGACGGGGCGGTCTTTGTAGCATCTGCTTTTCCAGGACGGGGTTAATTCCAGTCAGGCCTTAAACAGGGGCTCTACTTCTGAACCCAAAGTGGTGTGTGTGTGTGTGTGTGTGTGTGTGTGTGTGTGTGTGTGTGTGTGTGTGTGTGTGTGTGTGTGTGTATGTGTGTGTATGTCCTGTGATTCTGCGCTCAGTCAGTCACCTCTTCCATCCCATTTCTGGCCCACTCCAGGTGTTTGTCTTTTCACATGTCTGACGACCACCAACACACTAACGTAGCAAAAGCTCCAGTGTTTAATTAACACCTTAAGTGAGGTATTACCACCTACAGTGATGGATTACCACCTACAGTGAGGAATTAACACCTACAGTGAGGGATTAATTCTCCTACTGTTCATTTTCTGATCTTACCTAAACACTGCTGTAAGAATATGCCATTCAGTATTGTATCATCATTAAAAGTTGTCAATTATGTTTTGTTAAACCTTTCACAACCTTTTGTGAACCATAAAGCTGAAGATGACAATGATCTCAAACACACTCAGGACAATTTAATGTGCTGCCAGTGGTAAAGACCGCACTGATTGTGTGTGTCCAGGTAAAGACTACACTGACTGTGTGTGTCCAAGTAAAGACTACACTGACTGTGTGTGTCCAGGTAAAGACCTCATTAGCTGTGTGTGTCCAGGTAAAGACTACACTGACTGTGTTTGTTCCTTGTAAAGACCTTATTGACTGTGTGTGTCCAGGTAAAGACCGCACTGACTGTGTGTGTCCAGGTAAAGACCGCACTGACTGTGTGTGTCCAGGTAAAGACCGCACTGACTGTGTGTGTCCAGGTAAAGACCGCACTGATTGTGTGTGTCCAGGTAAAGACCGCACTGATTGTGTGTGTCCAGGTAAAGACCGCACTGACTGTGTGTGTCCAGGTAAAGACCTTATTGACTGTGTGTGTCCAGGTAAAGACCTCATTAGCTGTGTGCGTGCCAGGTAAAGACCTCATTAGCTGTGTGTGTCCAGGTAAAGACTACACTGACTGTGTGTGTCCAGGTAAAGACCTTATTGACTGTGTGTATCCAGGTAAAGACCTTATTGACTGTGTGTGTCCAAGTAAAGACCTCATTAGCTGTGTGTGTCCAGGTAAAGACTACACTGACTGTGTTTGTCCAGGTAAAGATGTCACAGGTGAAACAGGTGGGGCTGTTAGCTGCTGGGTGTCAGCCCTGGAACAAGGATGTGTGTGCAGCCAGTGGGGACAGGTTTGCCTACTGTGCTACGCTCGCTATATATGTCTACCAGGTAAACGCTCACGATCGCTCCCTTAGTCTCAGGTACACAGTTAATAGATACACACTTTAAACAACACGAAGACCCTTTTAGGGTTCCACAGGTTGTCCCTGTAGGATACCTGAAGGTGAGACAGGCAGACACACAGATGGACAGAGAGATAGACAGGTAGAATTTGTTCATAGAGGTTCTTACGGACCCTTGGTTTCAGCTATAGTTGAAGTTCTCTAAAAGCCTAAGTGCAGTGTTATGTATTTTCACTGTTGTTTGCCAACATTTCGTAAAGGGAGAAAGATTACAGTACAATGTTTTGGATATTAGATCCTGCATTTCTCTAGTGTTTGTTTGCATTTCTATGGTTTTTGGCCATAAAGAGATCATGTGATCGTGCACAAAATGCTACGGCACTACCTTCTATGGCTCCAGCCCCTGAATGCAGAGATTTGTTACTGTACATACTACGGAACATGTTACTGTACATGTTACTGTACACACTACTGTACACGCTATTATACATACTACTGTACATGCTACTGTACATGCTATTATACATACTACTGTACATGATACTGTACAAACTACTGTACATACTACTGTACATACTACTGTACATGCTATTATACATACTACTGTACATGATACTGTACATACTACTGTACATGCTATTATACATACTACTGTACATGATACTGTACAAACTACTGTACATGCTACTGTACATACTACTGTACATGATACTGTACAAACTACTGTACATGCTACTGTACATACTACTGTACATGCTATTATACATACTACTGTACATGATACTGTACATGCTATTATACATGCTACTGTACATACTACGGAACACGTTACTGTGCATGTTACTGTCCATACTACTGTACATGCTACTGTACATGCTATTATACATACTACTGTCCATACTACTGTACATGTTACCCTTTCTGCCGGGTGCTCTGCGCTCAGCTGGACCACAGGTACAGTGAGTTTAAGTTGAGGGCCATCATGTCAGAGCACAAGAAGACCATCACTGCCATCTCATGGTGTCCACATGACCCAGAGGTCTTTGCCAGCGCCAGCACAGATCACCTCCTCATCGTCTGGAACGTGGCGGAGCAGAAGGCGATTGCCCGCCTGGACAACACGAAAGGCAGCCACTCACCTTCCACTCACACACACACACGCTCACACACACACTCACACTCACAGTTTTACAACTTTATGCTACTACTGAGTAGAACTGTGTTTGTGTATTTGTATACATGTGTGTAAAAATATGGTGTTTATGTGGCTGACCGTCGGTGTGTAAGCGTGTGTAAGCACATGTAAATGTGTGCGTGTTTCTGTGTGTGTGTGTGTGTGTGTGTGCGTTGAACCCTAATCCTAACCACCTGTATGTGTATATGGGTGTATGTGTGCATATGTGTGTGCAAGCCTGTGTGTGCATGTGTAAGTGTAAGTGTGTGTGTAAGTGTATGTATAAGTGTTTGTAAGAATGGGTACTTGTACGTGTGTGTGTTTGAAAACGTGTAAGTGTTTATCACCTTTGTGTGTGTGTATGAACATGTGAACTTGTGTGTAAGCATGTGTAGTTGTGTGTGTGTGCGTGTGTGTGTGTCAGCAAATGTGTGTATGCATGTATACCTGTGTGTGTGTGTGTGTAAATATGAGTAAGCATGTGTAAGCGTGTGTATGCATGTATACTTGTGTGTAACCGTATTTACCTGGGTATACATGTGTGTACGTGTGTGTATGCGTGTATATGTGTGTGTAAGCATGTGTACCTGTGTTGTGATGCTGCAGGAGTGCCTGCTAGTATAAGCTGGAGCTGGAACTCAGGCGACAGCGTGGCGTTTGTCTCCCACCGCGGCCCGCTCTACGTCTGGGCCGTCTCTGGGCCGGACGCGGGCGTCACCGTCCACAAGGAGGCGCACAGCTTCCTTTCCGACATCTGCCTGTTCCGCTGGCACCCGTTGAAGAAAGGCAAAGTGGTATTCGGCCACACGGATGGGAGCCTGTCTGTCTTTCAGCCAGGTGAGACCGCGACCGCGACCCCGACCGCAACCATTACCACTGCTACGCTGGAGCGCAAACAACATGATGTTAAAACAATAAAGGCATCATGAAAATTGCGTTGCTCCTATAGACAACAAAACACAAACAGCACTTTTATAACTATTACTGAACGCGTTATTCATGAGCGATCATGCTAACCGAACCCCTTTAGACTCCGAGTACCGTTAGCCTTGTTATTAGTGGGAATGTGGCCCCCAACATGGTGTCTGTTCCCTCAGGCTCGAAGAACCAGAAGCACGTGTTGCGTCCGGAGTCTCTGGAAGGGACGGACGAGGAGGACCCGGTGACAGCTCTGGAATGGGACCCGCTCAGCACAGACTACCTGCTGGTGGCCAACATGCACAACGGCATTCGGCTGCTGGACTGCGAGTCGCTGGCGTGCGTGACGACCTTCAGTTTGCCCAGCGCGGCTGCCTCTGTGCAGTGCCTGGCCTGGGTACCTACAGCACCGGGCATGTTCGTCACGGGGGGTGAGAGAGGAGCCCAGTGCACACATACACCCTGACACTGAAGTACTGACATCATGTAGAAGTGCTCCTGTGCTCTTGTGTGAAGATTCTCAGGTTGGCGTGCTAAGAGTGTGGAACGTGTCCAGAGTAACGCCGCTGGACAACTTCAAACTGAAGAAGACAGGCTTCCATGCCCTGCATGTTCTAAACTCCCCACCTGCCAAGAAAGGTCCCCTTTGTTCTGACTTTCTGTGCTTTTCTACACTTTACTCTGCTTTAATCGCTTTACTCTGCCTTAATCTCTGCTTTAATATCTTTACTGTGCCTTAATCTCTTTACTCTGCTTTAATCTCTGCTTTAATCTCTGCTTTACTCTTTACTCTGCTTTAAACTCTGCTTTAATATCTTTACTGTGCCTTAATCTCTTTACTCATCTTTAATCTCTGCTTTAATCTCTTCTTTGCTTTAATCTCTGCTTGAATCTCTTTACTCTGCTTTAATCTCTGCCTTAATCTCTTTACTCTGATTTAATCTCTGATTTAATATCTTTACTCTGCTTTAATCTCTTTACTCTGCTTTAATCTGTGCTTTAATCTCTGCTTTAATCTCTTTACTATGCTTTAATATCTGCTTTAATCTCTTTACTCTGCTTTAATCTCTGCTTTAATGTCTTTACTCTGATTTAATCTCTGCCTTAATCTCTTTACTTTGCAGTGATTTGTTTGGCTTCGCTTTTGTGATTTGTAACACTTTACTGTGTTTCAGCAAAGAAGGAAGTATATTGATTACTGTGTGTGTGTGTGTGTGTGTGTGTGTGTGTGTGTGTGTGTGTGTGTGTGTAGACTTCAGCTCGATCTCCCCGTCCAAGACCCACCACACGTCGTCCACCAGCGAGGCCATCCCTCCTCCCGCCCCTTCCCAGAATCAGATCTTCTCCCTGCCTCCTGGACACGCCGTCTGCTGCTTCCTAGATGGTGGGGTAGGACTGTACGACATGGGGTCCAGGAAGTGGGACTTCCTCCGTGACCTGGTAGGGCCAGCATGCACTGCAGACTGTAAGACACACTGGTACATGGCCCTTAGGACACCGTGTCAAGGACAAATAGGTTGTCCCACTTGTGGTCAGAGTCATACAATGATTAGCACAGGAAAGAGATCGAAAACAGCAAAAACCAAAGCTGAAATAAACTCTGATGACACAGTAATCACATTTAAATCAGTGGATTATGAATATTAACTGAATGTATGAAGGTACGCTATTCTCAGTACATTCTCTGTTATAAGAGTTTTATGAAGCGATGACTAATAGTTTTTTTTAAATATACTTTGTTCTTTGTAATTGTATTTTTTGTTATACTTTGTTCTTTGTAGTTTTAAAGTTGTTATACTGCACTCTTTGATTTAGGAAGAAATATGTTTACTCAGAACTCGAGTTTTTGACTCTGCACTGACACTTCAACTCACTGGAGTTGATAAATGTTTTTGACCTCATGTAACATTCAGGGTCATGTGGAAACCATCTTTGACTGCAAATTCAAGCCAGACGACCCCAACCTGCTTGCCACGGCCTCGTTCGATGGGACAATCAAAGTGTGGGACATTAACACCCTCACTGCGGTGTACACGTCTCCCGGCAACGAGGGTGTCATCTACTCTCTCTCCTGGGCTCCAGGTAAGATGTGAATAAAACCTGTTGACTGCAGCAGTGTTTCACATAAGGCCTTCTGAACACAGAGAGAAGTTGCAGACACAAATGTTGCTACTTTGATGACCCGCGTGTTAAACAGATTAGACTGATCACGTGATCAGCAGGTGTGGTTAGGCCTGCCGCCGCAATAACCAATCATATTAACTCTTCGCACTCCCTTTAAAAGTCCAGCATGAGCCGGCAGCAAAGTGCAGTAACAATTTCATCATGAATGTGTAGAATGTATAGAAACAGCAGCGCAAACAAAGATGAGGAAACAAATAAACTTGTCAGGGAGATACAGGGAGTTAATCCCATAAACAGAGCTCCTAGTCCTGAGGAGATTAAACTTGTCTGGGAGGAGGCGGATTAAATCATGAGACTTCTTCCAGTGGGTTCAACCCACCTCCTGCACCAGAGGAGTTTATTGTCACGTGCATTTATTTCTGTCTGCCAGATTAACAGATGCCGATAAATGCGTCCTACGAAATCCATCAGACTTGGCGTTAGGCAGCAGTAACACCCCAGCAGTGCCATGAAAATAGAGCCCACCACATAGACAGACATTTTAGACAAGAATGAAAAACAAATGGCACTCATATACAGCAAGCAGCATGAACACAGGAAACATCTTAACCTGACATACAGGGGTTTCAGTACAAACATACATGAAACCAAGATTGAGTTGCAGGTGTGAAATAACATAGGAGCATTGACACAAATGAACAGTGAACTCCCCCTGCACACGGCAGGCTGTACCACGTGACCATTGGGGGGGGCGTTCTGTGGTAACTATGTTTACATACCAGCTGTTTGTTGTTCTGCAGAAGATCTATAGATTTCACATGTTTACTTAATGCAGTAATGCAGAGTTATTCTGAGTTGCTTTCATTTTTTTTATTTATTTATTTAATTAGATGTAAAACAACTGTGCTTAGGAATGGCACATAAACTGCATACTTTTTTTACAGTATTTGAGTTTTTAAAGT
>NC_137508.1:26502500-26550000 GCF_041902795.1 Electrophorus electricus
ACCAGCTCTAATACAGAACTAATGCCAGACCAGCTCTAATACAGAACTAACTCTAGACCAGCTCTAATACAGAACTAACTACACCTGCGCTAATACAGAACTAACTCTAGACCAGCTCTAATACAGAACTAACTACACCTGCGCTAATACAGAACTAACTCTAGACCAGCTCTAATACAGAACTAACTCTAGACCAGCTCTAATACAGAACTAACGCTAGACCAGCTCTAATACAGAACTAATGCCAGACCAGCAATTTTAAAACAAATATAAAGTGTGTGTGTGTGTGATATATATATATATATATATATATATATATATATATATATATATATATATATATATATATATATATATATATATATAATATTTTCTACATTTTAGAAAAACAGTGCATGTATCGAAACAATGAAATAACACACATTTAACTGTGCTGTATTCAACAAATATCTTAGATTTTAGGTTCTTCAGAGTTCTTCTAAGTCAGCCTTTACTTTGACAGCTCTGCCTGCTCTCGGAGTTCTCTTAACCAGATCCATGAGGCAGACACCTATGACTCCCCATGCACCCTGAGCACTTGATGTTCTGAATTTGTTGGAGGGCAATTAAGTTATTTAAATTTCATTATTATTATTTTTACTTTAATATATGTATTGTTTTGGAAATCATTTCATATATAGACTGTCAACCATCATTATTTATATGTCTTAGAAGCATATTAAAATGAAACTCCTACATTCGGTCACTTGTGTCCAGACGTTTGGTACTGGTCCTGTATCTAAACATATCTGCACTTAGATCTCTCTCATTTTTTAAAATTTCTTTTTCTTTCTCTCATTCTCTTTCATTCTCTTTTTCATCTGTTTCTCTTTCTCTTTCTTGCTCATTCACTGTTCCATTCTCTCTCTCTCTCTCCATTCATCTCCCCATCTCTCTCTATCTGCAGGCTGTTGCATGAAGTGAGTAAAGAACTAGCTGAGTGGTATTTCCAGGATGGACGAGCAGTTCTGGCAGCCTGCTGTCATCTGGCTGTAGACAACAAAGAGGTACAGACTCGACCCTGACACACGCAGCTCCACCCTGACACACGCAGCTCCACCCTGACACACGCAGCTCCACCCTGACACACGCAGCTCCACCCTGACACACGCAGCTCCACCCTGACACACGCAGCTCCATCCCTACATGCAGCTCCATCCCTACACACAGCTCCACCCTGACACCCTCAGCTCCACCCAGACATACTCAGCTCCACCCTGACACCCACAGCTCCATGCTGGCATACATCCTTAGAAACATTTCAGGTTCAACCTGTCCAGTTATCGGTATCACAGGTTCATTTCAAATTCCAAAACAAGCCACATAAAAATGTTTTATGATTTCTGAATTAAATTATGGTGTGTGTGTGTGTGTGTGTGTGTGTGTGTGTGTGTGTGTGTGTGTGTGTTTAGCTGGCAATGGCCAGTCTGATCCGGGGTAATGAGCTGGAGTTGGCAGTGTGTGTGGGTACTGTTCTGGGAGACTCTGTCAGTCGGGCCACTCACTACGTCCTGGAGATCCTGGCCAGAAAATACATGACCATGCCCACATGGTAAGGTCAGCCACTGCGTATTCAACACAGACTGGTCTGAGAACAGTTTTACTTATTATCATTCAGAGTACTGTTTTATTATTAATATCATAATGTCGTTACTATATTTTTTCCACTGGTAAGAGGGTTTGGCTGCATCATCACCAACTACTGACTGATCTGACATCAGTTTACTTTATGTTGATATCATAATGGATTCCTGGGTAATAGATAAAGAGATGCACCACTCATTATGCACGCCAGTGCAGGTTAATTTATATAGAACCTTTCATACACAAGGCACTTCAAAGAGCTATTAAGGCTAAAATGAGAATACACTGCTAACATCCTCACACACTGTTACACCACTAACGTCCTCACACACTGTTACACCGCTAACGTCCTCACACACTGTTACACCGCTAACGTCCTCACACACTGTTACACCGCTAACGTCCTCACACACTGTTACACCGCTAACGTCCTCTAATGTCCTTACACACTGTTACACCGCTAACGTCCTTACACACTGTTACACCACTAACGTCCTTACACACTCTTATCTCTTTGAATAGTCATTTTAACACTTCACGATATCATGCAGAAAACATCCAGATTCTCTCCAATGACCTTCAGGCATTAGTCCCACACACTGGGATCAGATTGGTCGCAATGTTTCACTCTGACAGAGACTGGCCTTAAAGTTCATTTCAGTGTGAAGACTTCTCCATCTTTCAAGTGTAACAGCCCCGCACCAGAGTGCAGGGTTTCTCAGTGCACACTTCCTGACAAATCACAGATCACATAGATGTTTTGAATCATCATAGTATACACAATTGTTCCACACTTGTTTTAAATCATTGTGCGTGCGTGTGTGCGTGCGTGTGTGCGTGCGTGTGTGCGTGCGTGTGTGCGTGCGTGTGTGCGTGCGTGTATGTGTGTGTGTGTGTGTGTGTGTGTGGTGTGTTTAAGACTGTGACTAAAATCTCACTGCTTCTGTTCTGTCATCCCCATCTATCTCTAGCTTTCCATGTGTGGGAAACAGGTATCCCTTCTCCCTACCCGCCACCTTTTGGTTTGGTACTTACTCTCCTGTCAGTTTCGTGGTCTGCATAGGCTGCATTATTTAACTTTTTACAGCTTTTTCTTTTGGAAATTTGACATTTTCTTTATGAAATCAGTCACACAGTAATCTGCATTTAATCTGCAAGACCAGTGCACTTGTAGATAAGAGCCTGCAAAATTCTGAATTTGTGATTTTGTGAAATGGTTTTCATGTCTATAATATTCTTATGATACATAATGCATATCAAACTGCATAACACTGAGTAATATATTAGAATGACTTAAATTAGTCGATTTTCCACATTCACCATGGTATACAATATATACATTTGGGGTGATAGAAATAAACTATAGCAAATTAATTAATAGTAACTACAGTAATGTTTTACAGGGTTAATCATTTATATTTACTATGGTAGACATTGCAGTAGAGATGAACTGGCAGTAGCACATGGATTATTGACAAACCACTCTCTTTGTCAAACACACACACACACACACACACACACACACACACACAAACACGCACAAACACACATATGCCCACAGATGTACATGTGCATATGTGCACAAAAACACACACATATGCGTACACACGCAGAGAGACTTAAAACTCTGTTTATTGTGTGTGTGTTCCGCCCGTGGACCTAACAGACCGGAGGTGTGCTGTTTCCCTGCAGGGATCTAGCTTCAAGGCTCCTGTTGATGGTCCCTGGTAGTGAGCTGCTCTTAGCCAAGCTGTGTGCCTTCTATCCTGGCAGCTCAGCCGAAATAAATGACCTGCATGAAAAGGTGACACTTAGCCAAAACCAAACACTGCCCTTATGCCATAACACTCTCATTACACCAAACACTGCCCTTATGCCAAAACACTCTCATAATGCCAAACACTGCCCTTATGCTATAACACTCTCATAACACCAAACAGTGCCCTTATGCCATAACACTCTCATTACACCAAACACTGCCCTTATGCCATAACACTCTCATAACGCCAAACACTGCCCTTATGCCATAACACTCTCATAACGCCAAACACTGCCCTTATGCTATAACACTCTCATTACACCAAACACTGCCCTTATGTCATAACACTCTCATTACACCAAACACTGCCCTTATGCCATAACACTCTCATAACGCCAAACACTGCCCTTGTGCCATAACACTCTCATAACGCCAAACACTGCCCTTATGCCATAACACTCTTAGCACCAAACACTGCCCTTATGCCATAACACTCTTAGCACCAAACACTGCCCTTATGCCATAACACTCTTAGCACCAAACACTGCCCTAATGTCCTAACAGTGAACTTTGCCTTGCTTTGTCACTGGTTTTGCCCACATCTGAATCCCTATCTGCCTCCTCATCTGAAGTTTGGACTGTTTTTGGACTCTTTCCTGTTGTTTGTGCGCTCAAATAAACATCTTCACTCACATTTGCTTTTAGTTGTTAGAAGGTCTCATTACACAGACTTTTTGACAGATAATTTGAGTCAATTCAGTCAACTTTCAGTCATGTGTTTTGCAAGAAATCTAGACATCGTGTACATTAGGTCAGTGTAAAACAGAACTCCTCTACTACTGTTTATGCAAGATCAGTTAAGTGTTGGTCATTATAATTCTTAACTAAAAGTTAATTTTAAGGACACTTAAGCTCTTTAACCTGGGACTGATAAGTGGTCACGTGTTCCAGTACCATGTGAACATGGTTCATGCCTCGTCCTCTAGTGTGGTTTGCCAGGCTTGGAGGAGTGCAAAGCGCTGGCAGAGATCGCGAGCAGCGAGGGAGACGTCTACGAGGCCGTGAAGTACTACCTGCTTAGCCCCGAACCCGAAAAGTCTCTACCCATCGGCCTCGCGTTCATAAAAGGTGAGCGGGAGCATAGGATAGGAGGTGTGTGTGCGTGTGTGTGTGCGTGCGTGCGTGCATGCCTGTTTAAAAGAGAGGGGGGGGGGGGGCGGTTAATAAGAGTGGTTTGTGAGTGGCCAGCTACGTTAGCGTATTAGGTTTGCTCTGCTTTTTTGACTCCTGTCTGTCCTCACAGAGCAGCTGAGCTGTCCTGACTGGAACGTGGACTCCATCTATCCTGTCCTGAACCTCCTGAGCTACATCAGGACTGATCGCCTCCTTCTGACCAAGTGCAGTGAGTAAGTGTGTTAAACAGGGACACGCAACATCCTCAGTATGACCAGTCAGTATAATCACTGAGTGCTCTATTGGGACAGGCTTCCTGTGTGTTAGCTCATTAGGTCCAACTGTGTGTGTGTGCATGTGCATGTGCGTGTGTGCGTGCGTGTGTGTGCGCACTCTTAGGCACTGTAATGAGCTGCTCATTCTCTGTGGCTATGTCGGGGCACTGCTGGCCATCGGGAGACAGTACTCCAGTATAGTCCCAGCCCTGTACGAGTACACCAGGTAAGGGTCTGATCTTCTGCCAGCCTTCAACTAGAGTGGTAGCTCCAATCTCCCCTGTCTGTAGAACTACACTTACCAGATCATGGGCCAAATTCATGAAATCCAGTACGAGATTTAACGTGACACTAACAGGTAATGGTGAGCAGTACATGTTTCCTCGTTCATAAATGTCGATTGCTAGCATATTTTACCAGTTGCTTGATATACGGTTCTCTTCTCAATCACATATGACATTAGGAGTTCATACCACACCGCCAAAAACACCACCTGAACTTGTCTGGATCAGTAAGAAGCCAAGGTGAATTCGATCATCTTTTTTCTAACGATGTTTTGTCACTGAAATCACCATGCAGTGCCTGTCTGAAAGCCACAAATGCATTATGCCCTTATGTAGCTGGCAGTTTCCAGCACTGGTCTCACGACTGGGGTTAGTCAGTCTGTCTCTTGGCATGACTCGTTACTATGCATAGCTTCATTTGCATGTTGATTTTGATTGGCTTTCACCTCGGCACACAGAGGAATTTGCCACAGCAGTGAGTTGACCATAGTGCACAACTTATCGCCATGGTAACTTAATGAATAGGATTTAAATACCATGCTGCACATTTGCGTAGCATAGCACGGGTACCGTCGGCTTTTATGAATCTGGCCCACTGTATTTAACAAGACCATAGTATATTAATGGTCAGTTTGTGACTCTTGACTGGATGCCTTTTGGTGGTAGAGCTACAGTGTAATACCCAAGTGCCGCTCGGAGTATGTTACATTTAACCCAGTGGGAACTGCTCCTTTGTCAACTATGTTGTCTCTAAGCTGACATGGCATTTGAAGGAAAGGTTTTACATACCAAAAACCCAACCCCATCTACTCACCCTAACCCCCACCCCTCAGCCTGTCCCCAACCACCCACAAGCAAACCCCACCCCCTCACTCTAGCTCCTCCCTCTTACCCCAACCTCACCCCTTCCCAACATCATATCCCCCCTCCAACTGTCATTCTCTCACACCATTTTGGTACTTTGTCTTTCTCAGTCATTGACTATTATGTTTTTTGTTCCTGCTTTTTTTCCGCACTCTCTCTCCACGGTGTCTGTCCGTCTGACTGTCTGTCTGTCTGTCTGTCTGTCTGACTGTCTGTATGTGTGTGTCTGTCTGTCTGACTGTCTGTATGTGTGTGTGTGTCTGTCTGTCTGACTGCCTGTCTGTCTGTCTGACTGTCTGTATGTATGTGTGT
This sequence comes from Electrophorus electricus, assembly GCF_041902795.1. Classification (NCBI taxonomy): domain Eukaryota; kingdom Metazoa; phylum Chordata; class Actinopteri; order Gymnotiformes; family Gymnotidae; genus Electrophorus; species Electrophorus electricus. The sequence goes on from NC_137508.1 coordinate 26,508,791, forward strand.
CTGTCTGACTGCCTGTCTGTCTGTGTGTCTGACTGTCTGTATGTGTGTGTCTGTCTGACTGTCTGTATGTGTGTGTCTGTCTGACTGTCTGTATGTGTGTGTGTCTGTCTGACTGCCTGTCTGTGTGTCTGTCCGTCTGACTGTCTGTCTGTCTGTCTGTCTGTCTGACTGTCTGTATGTGTGTGTCTGTCTGTCTGACTGTCTGTATGTGTGTGTGTGTCTGTCTGTCTGACTGCCTGTCTGTCTGTCTGACTGTCTGTATGTATGTGTGTCTGTCTGACTGCCTGTCTGTCTGTGTGTCTGACTGTCTGTATGTGTGTGTCTGTCTGACTGTCTGTATGTGTGTGTGTCTGTCTGACTGCCTGTCTGTGTGTCTCTGTCTGACTGTCTGTGTGTGTGTCTGTCTGACTGCCTGTCTGTGTGTCTGTCTGTCTGACTGTCTGTATGTGTGTGTCTGTCTGACTGCCTGTGTGTGTGTCTGTCTGTCTGACTGCCTGTATGTGTGTGTGTCTGTCTGTCTGACTGCCTGTATGTGTGTGTGTCTGTCTGTCTGACTGCCTGTATGTGTGTGTGTCTGTCTGTCTGACTGCCTGTCTGTGTGTGTGTGTGTCTGTCTGACTGCCTGTCTGTGTGTGTGTCTGTCTGACTGCCTGTCTGTGTGTCTGTCTGTCTGACTGCCTGTCTGTGTGTCTGTCTGTCTGACTGTCTGTCTGTGTGTCTGTCTGTCTGACTGTCTGTCTGTGTGTCTCTGACTGTCTATGTGTGTCTGTCTGACTGCCTGTCTGTGTGTCTGTCTGACTGCCTGTCTGTGTGTCTGTCTGTCTGACTGTCTGTATGTGTGTGTGTCTGTCTGACTGCCTGTCTGTATGTGTGTGTGTCTGTCTGACTGCCTGTATGTGTGTCTGTCTGTCTGACTGTCTATGTGTGTCTGTCTGTCTGACTGCCTGTATGTGTGTCTGTCTGTCTGACTGTCTATGTGTGTCTGTCTGTCTGACTGCCTGTCTGTGTGTCTGTCTGTGTGTCTGTCTATCCCAGTCAGCTGTTGAAGAGGAGAGAGGTGGCTGTGCCCCTACAGATTGAACAGCTGTCAGTGGAGCTGGAAGCCTGGAGAGCCTGTACACACTCACACAACAAGTCAGTGACACACACACACTCACACACACACACACTCACACAACAAGTCAGTGACACACACACACTCACACTCACACACACACTCACACACACACACACACACACACTCACACAACAAGTCAGTGACACTCACACACACACTCACACACACACACACTCACACAACAAGTCAGTGACACACACACACACACACACTCACACAACAAGTCAGTGACACACTCACACTCACACACACACACATAAGTACACATAAGTACAATCACATACACGGACGTGCTCACACATGAACACAATTGCATACAAAAGCACACAAGCTCACATGCATAAAACACACACAAACACTTCATTACATACACAAACACACACACAATTACATACAGTTCATTCAGCCAACTGGTCATGTTTTTATCAATTTTGAGTTCGTCTTGAGTTTCAGTAGTATCTTCACCACTAACACCAGTACACGCAATAAGACCTCCTGCAGTGTTAATCTAAATGTTTACACTTGACAGCCTATTTGGATCACAGTAAATAAGGGTCATATTTTACACTACTGACCAAATAAGGATTTTCCTGAGAATTGTTACTTTGCACAAAAAAGATATTTGGATATATTTTAAAGGAATTACTTTCATAGTTTTAGGAACAGCATATGTTCAGGCTGGCTGGTGACGAATATTGTTAAGTTAAAGGATTTGTTTGGGAATTAGAGATCTGTAGTATAAGCCCTGAAGGAAAATGCTGAGTGGAATTGCAGGGGCCCTCAGGCCTAAAGGTTTGTGTGTCACACCCAGAGGAGCAGAGGACCCTCCGTACATGTGTCCCACCGAGGCCCAGAGGGTGGAGTTTAGCCACCTGCTCAGAAGAATGGGGGAGGAGCCTGCAAGGGGACCACAGGGCCCAGACTATGTCACGGGCTCCAACCTGCCCAGCCACTCAGACGTGCAGATCTCCTGTTTTACTGGTCTCAGGATACAGGCAAGGCACACACTCACAAAATACACTCACAAATACATGCACAAATACACACACGCACACACACACACACACACACACGCATACATATATGCACAAATACACATTTTTGCTTGACAGGGGCCAGTGTTCTTTTTTTGATTGACAGGCACCAGTGTTTTGTGGGTTTTTTTTATTGATAGGCACCAGTGTTTTTTTTTATTGACAGGTACACCTGTTCTTTTTTTGATTGATGGGTGCAAGTGTTCCTTTTTTGATTGATGGGTACAAGTGTTCTTTTTTTTGATTGATGGGTACAAGTGTTCTTTTTTTGATTGACAGCCACCAGTGTTCTTTTTTTGATTGATGGGTACAAGGGTTCTTTTTTTGATTGACAGGCACCAGTGTTCTTTTTTCGATTGATGGGTACAAGTGTTCTTTTTTTGATTGACAGGGACCAGTGTTCTTCCTGGAGGATGACAAGTCGGCAATTTCGCTCAATGATGGGTTGATGTGGGCCAAGGTGAACCCTTTCTCTCCTCTGGGGACGGGTATACACCTCAACCCCTTCTAAGCACACACCCACACACACGCACTCAGAAACGCAAAAGAGTGGGGACAGTATTCAGTCCAGTAGGACGAGGACAGTAGTGTTTAACACAGGGGCTACACATCTCTGTTCTCTAGGGGAGAACATGCACTCTTTTGGAGAGGGCCATAATGACATTAACTGTGATTCAGACCACACTTTCTGAGGTTTAGCCATTTCATGTGTTGGTGTTGGTGTTGTTGGAATATGTCTGCACTAACCAGCATTTTAATATCACCGTCAGTCCAAATGGAATCAGGTGCCACCCGTGCCGGTTTTAAAGTGGAACTGATGTTAGGTTTTTTGTTGTTGTTGTTGTTGTTCATTCTGTTTGTTGTGGTTTAGCTTTGACTTTACTTAATTCTAGACATTACAGGTACACTGTACTTAGGAAAAGGGTGTAAATGTTTTCTAGAGTTTTCTCTAGCACTTATTGGTGGACATGGCACGGATCATCTGCAGGCAGACCTGCTTGCTGCATGGTGTAGATTTTTTTAAATTGATGTGGTTCTTAGACGAGACTCTTTGTGTTTTAGTTGCTCTTGTGATCAGCTGCTGAGGCAAAAATCTGCATTTTATTTCAGTAGAACCAAAAACTGAGCTTTAGCACATTAAAAATTTAGGAATAAAACATTTACATTTATTTTTTAAGAATGCTGCTTTTCATTCAGGGACTTTTGTTTTAGAATTATGTACATCTCCCAAGCTCCTTACAACTTTATTACTGTTTATTATTTAGTGTTGTAATAACTATTGCAGTCAAGACCCATTTACAATCACTGAGAACTTAGGCAATATGTTAAGATGCTGTAACCCACAGAAAGATCTCACATGAGAGGAGACCATTCCTGTATGAAGTGGATAAAAGGGATGGACTTTGCTGATAGTCAGGGGTCTAGAGTGTGTGCCTTAAATTAGTATTGAAACAAAGCAACAGTAAAACCTATAGTAGAATCTCTTAGACAGGAAATAATGTGTTCAGAGAATCGCGACCTGCAAGTGTAACCTAAACTCTTCTTACACCCAGTTTACTTAAATATCATCTATGTGGTTGAAAAACAATTCCGATTATTTATGAGACATTGGTTTGACTTCAGCACATCTTTAGAGATCAACACTTGCACTGTGAACTGTACTTATTTCTTTCTTTGAATATTTCTTTGTCCTAATCTACTTCAAATTCCACAGTTGAACAGGGTACAGCATCCATCTGTTTAAACGCTGTCCGAGTCACTAGGTGCGGCACATACAAAAATATGAAACTCATTTAATGTATTTATTTTTTTATGACGCTATTACGAGGAAACTGTGTGCAAGCAGAGAGGAGGAAGGTCTGCTGGAACGCGTCGTGCTCGTCTCGTAGCAGCCGAGGCAAACAGCACCCCCGCGTTGACTTGTGGTCATTCTCCAGTGATTCTTAATAAAATGATCATGCCCAGTATGCTTCTGCTTCTATTTGTTTGTTTGTTTTAAATGGTGGATATTCTCTAAGTCACTCTGCATTTTACTAACCCACACAACCATTGGGATTCATAAAGCCAACTATCTCGTTTAAATTTGCCCTCCAAGCTGCTCCCAGTGGTCAAACATGAAACACTTTCATCAAACCTGCTTTACACGCAGCCATCGTCGTGGATACGCAGTAGTCATATATCTCCCTCTTCCATACATCACCCCAACACACTTGCTAAACACACCAGTGTAAAAAGAGCAGATCAGTTGTGAAACATTCCCATGGTTTCTTTATTTCTGTGGAGAACTTTTTTGATACGTTCCAGTTTGGTGAAGTGCTCTACAGATTGTCCACTAGCTCAGCGGATTGAATACATCTGGTTATACAGAGAGATCAGAACAAAAAAAAGATACTGGAATACTGACACTGACATGTAATTATTAACTATCGTCCAAAAGCAGAGGCCAGAAATCTCTGTTCCAGTACTGCCATTTTGCACATCTGACCTTCCAGAACTGTCTGTAAATGGGGTTTTATAAAATTAGGACATACATTTTAATCAAAGAGATATTACATTCAGTAAAGATATTACATTCATGTTTGTTACAAACTCAACATTTAAAATAACTTCTAGTGAAAAGAACTAGAAACTAATTAAAATAATCCTGTGTGTATGTATGTTTGCAAAGAAAGTTTAATAAATGCACTTAAATGAGCAGATAAAGAGTGTGAGGAGGTGAGGAGCGGAGAGGTGAGGAGGTGAGGAGAGGAGAGGTGAGGAGAGGAGAGGTGAGGAGAGGTGAGGAGAGGTGAGGAGAGGAGAGGAGAGGTGAGGAGAGGAGAGGAGAGGAGAGGAGAGGAGAGGTGAGGTGAGGAGAGGAGAGGTGAGGTGAGGAGAGGAGAGGAGAGGAGAGGAGAGGAGAGGTGAGGAGAGGAGAGGAGAGGAGAGGAGGTGAGGAGAGGAGAGGAGAGGAGAGGAGGTGAGGTGAGGAGAGGAGAGGTGAGGAGAGGAGAGGAGAGGAGAGGAGAGGTGAGGTGAGGAGAGGTGAGGAGAGGAGAGGAGAGGAGAGGAGAGGAGAGGAGGGGAGAGGAGGTGAGGAGAGGAGAGGAGAGGAGAGGAGGTGAGGAGAGGAGAGGTGAGGAGAGGTGAGGAGAGGGGAGGAGAGGAGAGGAGAGGAGAGGAGAGGAGAGGAGGTGAGGAGAGGAGAGGAGAGGAGGTGAGGTGAGGAGAGGAGAGGTGAGGAGAGGAGAGGAGAGGAGAGGAGAGGAGAGGAGAGGAGAGGAGAGGTGAGGAGAGGTGAGGAGAGGAGAGGTGAGGAGAGGTGAGGAGAGGAGAGGAGAGGAGAGGAGAGGTGAGGAGAGGTGAGGAGAGGAGAGGAGAGGAGAGGAGGTGAGGAGAGGAGAGGAGAGGAGAGGAGGTGAGGAGAGGAGAGGAGAGGAGAGGAGGTGAGGAGAGGAGGGGAGAGGTGAGGAGGTGAGGAGAGGAGGGGAGAGGTGAGGAGGTGAGGAGAGGAGGGGAGAGGTCTATCTGTACTGCAGGAACCTCTGGAGCAGGGTGGGCAGTCTGAGCTGGGGTATGAGGTGCAGTCTGGACCGCCCGAGATACTCTCTGATCCTCAGCCTGCATAGCTGGCTTAGAGAGCGTGGGGTTGCTACACACACACACACACACACACACACACACACACACACACACACACACACACACACACACACACGAGAGGTCATTCTGAGATTACTCTGGTAAAGAGAACCTGGTAGGTTTGGAGTATGAACATGAACCAAGCTAGGAGCCACACACACACACACACAAAAGACTTTTTCATAGTTAAATCTTTACTCTTTAAGACCTTCATGGGCATTTAGTCGCACCACAGATATGGCCAGAACACAGTGACAAAATTCTGTAGTCCCACAATACTTTAAGTTTGCTTTCGACTCTTAAACTGAAATACTTGAATAAAGGCATAAAAAAGTGGGATATGGCCTTCTGCAGCCTTGCAGTGTGGCCCTGCACAGGGCAGTGTGGGTATATTCTAAAATGCATTGGAAAACAGGGAGAACACACTCACCTGCAGGGGAGGGGACTCAACACACACCTGCAGTGGAGGGGACTCAACACACACTCACAGGTAAGCAATGTTAAAACAGCAGGGATGCAATAGTGAGTGCGTTTACAAACTCAAACAGAAAGACACAGCAACACACATCCACATTCTGACAGATGAGCACATATTAAAATATATGTGCAAAATAAACAAACAACCTATGCGTGCTCCCCAATGGCTATGTTTTTATGCCCCCATGTTGTGGGTAGTAGACAGAGCATTTGGCCATTTGTAATCTCAATCTGTAATCTCTAAAAACTCTAAACGCAACTTCTACAAACTGCTGTAAATCCATGAAGGTCTTAACCAGTTCAAACACAGAGCTTAGAGAGTCAAACAAGAGGACAGGATTCTGATCCCTGCTCCCACCTTCATATAGAAGTAGCACACCCTCTGCTGTGCTGCCAGGGGGCGCTGTCTCCACTGGTCTCTGCAGCTCCAGGTTGCGAGCGTTCACGTTGGCACCGAATTCCAGCAGCACTTTGATGATATCCGGGCTGTCCTTCTGCGCCGCTGCATGGAGGGGTGTTTCCAGGAATCGACCCTTCTGCACATTGGCACCTGGGAATTGTAGTTTATTAGTAGCATGGACTACACTCACTCCAGCTTAGTGTGCATGACTGGCTTTTGTCACATCTGATCACTGTGTACCACAGATGGACATTCTTGTCCAACAAGAAGGTCTTAGCCACACATAGTATAACTGAAGCAAAGCTCACGTTTCGTTGTACAGTGGCGACTGAGATCTCAATGAGATCTCACAAAGACCTGGATGAAGCTTCCTGCAACTAAATGTAGGTAAAAGGGGTCTTCTGGTTGGCAATGCATATCACATGCAGAGGTTTGCCATCCCATCACCTTTTCAGCTCACACAGTTGTGCAGTCATGTAAAAAACATCTCAAGGCTATGCTTGTCTACAAGTGGAATGTCATGTCCTCCTTACTGCACTTCTTACCAACACGCTTCACTGTGTTTAAAGCTGTACAGGAATGATCTTTCAGTACATTCATGGATATGCACCAGATGGTGTGAAGGCAATTTTTATCTGGCTGTAGAGCCTTAGATCCAAATACCAACTGCCTCCTCTGTGTTCCCAGAGCTCCACAGAGCCCCTCCCACACCCAGAGAGCACCTCCCACATCCACAGAGCCACTCCCACATCCACACAGCCCCTCCCTGCAGCCAGAGACATCTGTGCATACTGAGAGCTTCTGAAACAGCCTCTTGAGTTGTTTTCTTTTTTCTTAAAAGTGTTCTTTATTGAAATTATGTCGCTACAATGGTTTTGACTTTATTAGTTATGTTTTATTCTGTAGGTGTTTGAGGTTGAACTTTACATAAACGGTGAATTATCATAAAAAAGCATCCTTATTATTGTTGTTATGGTGGAACTGCATTAACGGTGCCAGTGGGGATTTGTGTGACCTTAGCGACTGGGTATGCCACTATTATATCAGTGGTGAAATAAGATCACTGCAAAGTGCGTTTGGAGGAGCTGGGTCAGAGACTTAATTCACCAAACACTGGAGAAGGAGGGTCTCTACCTTGCAATCCCCATGAAAAGCTTGTGACGTGATGGTTTATGGTTTCTCTATTAGTACGGCAAGTGCATTTAATAGAGGGGTGAATGTTTGCTAGGCCTTTATGTAATCCCTAATGTAATAATAATACAATAATAATAATAACAACAGCAGTAGTGGTAATAATCGTTATGGTCATCATCATCACAACTGACCTCCGTCTAGAAGTGTCCGAGTACACTCTAGCTCTTGCGAGATACAGGCGATGTAGAGGGGTGTTCCTAGGTGGGGGATGTTGTAGTCAACATCTGCCCCCCACGCTATGAGAGCCTCCACGCAAGTGCTCCATCCTGAGCACAGAGAAGCAGAGCATGATGGGAAAAACAGCAGAGCAAGGGAAGCACAGATAAGCACAGAAAAACGCAGCGACATACACGCTGTCTACATTAATTCACTTCGGGTCGTCATCTCGGAGATGTTACATACATTTCTCCATAACCATAAAACAAACCTTTATTTAAAATGTTTCATTACTGCTTCTTATGACCTGACTGGCCTCACTGGCTCACATCACTGTTTCCCAGCTGAACGCCCACATCAGAAAAGCCAGCACATTACATAACCGTTCCCAAAAGGCGTTTGCACACTGGTTCATCTGGGTCCAGGTGTGCCCGGTGTGGCTCCGCCCCATGCTCACCTTTGCCACTGGCCTCATGAATGGGCGAGGGTTGGCATATGCCAGGCTGGGGATTGGCACCATGCTCCAAAAGCACCTCTGTACATGGAGCACTGCCCGCCGAACAGGCATTGAACAGAGGAGTAACTCCATCAATGGTGGTGGCGTTCACCTAGCGCGCACACACACACACACACACACACACACGTGCGCGCGCACACACACACACGCGCGCGCACACACACGCATGCACGCACACACGCGCGCGCACACACACACGCGCGCGCACGGACGCACACACACACAGACACACACACACGCGCGCGCGCACACACACACACACACAGACACACACACACACACGCGCGCGCGCACACACACAAACACACACACACACACACACACACACAGACACACACACACGCGCGCACGCACACACACACACACACACACACACACACACACACACACAGACAACATACATATATATGTTGTTTTGTGTTATATAAGTTGCAAAAGCACCAAAAAAGAGCAAGCTAAAAACTCAAGCCTGCACACACAGGAATTCATGCAGGTACCAGTGAGCTTGATCGAGAACAGCGCTGCAGACGACTGGAGCAGCAGTGTCAGTAAGGGACTTACGTTAGCACCCGCCTCAATAAGAGCCCTGGCACAGGCCACATGATCTCCCAGACACGCCTCGTGGAGCGGGGTCACATGATCAATGGTGAGGATGTTTGCATTGTAACCCTACATGGAGAAAAGGCCATATTCTCCTCAGGTCATTATAAAGGAAAATTTGTGTGTGCGTGCGTGCGTGTGTGCGTGTGCACCTGTGACAGAAGGGTCCTTAGAGCCAGCAGCCGACCTTGGCTTGCAGCTTCATGGAGTGGAGATCGATCTGCCCATGAGCCTATAAAACACACACACACACACACACACACATTAAATGTCAGACTGTACACATAGTTCACACAGCTTAAGTGACTGAGTAACCCTGTTTCTAAACTCAGATAAAAATCAACCACAAATAATTTTGGTTTTATACCAACTTTTTTTATTATATAATTCACATAGCAGTTGGCCATTCTTTCCTGCATGTGTGTGGGTGTGTGTGTATGCATGTGGTTGCGTGTATGGCTGGATGTCTAGAACAATTCCTAACACTGTTCACTGGCATGGGCTTCAGAGGAGATCTGGAGCTGGGTGTTAGTGAAGAAGGCCAGCTGCCCACCACGGAACAGATTCACATGACCTGGTTGTTGCAGCCAAAGCACTGTGCAGGCCCAGCTAGAAACATGACGCTGATTTATGAAACACAGCCAGAAATGTTGCTATTTTATAAATATTTTATACTGTCTGTGCGAAAACAGCACGAGTGTGCAGCTTTAGCTATCAGTTAATTCCCTTTACAAGCAATTAAAGGCTTAAAGAAGCTTAAGGAACATTTCTTCGAGCACAAACGTTACTGTTTGGTGTACTGGAAAGACGTTCTGCGTGTTTGATTAATTAGTGTCATTAACACCCTCCTATACACACATATAATAACCGCGCCACACAAATCGCATTAGTGGGCCTAACATAAGCTCTTCATGCCGCCCTTGAGGACTAAAAAGCCGCGTCATTAAAACACAGCAACCACAACGTCAACAACCCGTCTCTCAGCATTAGCTTCACATTATTGAATCTGTAATATTCCCCACGTATTCGTCCCCTCCGACAGGGGCTATATATAGAAAAGAGATCCACACAGCAGTGCAGTCATCTGGAACATTCCCCCATGCAACAGGAATACCAACCCCACGCAACCCCGCCTCGCCACGCTCTAGGAAAAGAGGCTGAAGAAAAAGAGGTTCAATCGCTGTACGCACCCAGGTCTCCGTCTCCCCAGGGTACATCCAGCCACTGATATGAGTATGACATGACAAGCCTGCCAACGAAAGGATTGCCGTCATCTCAACGAGGCCTCGGACCACTGAGATCCAAGACAGCAGTGGCGTCTAGGCCAGCCAGGGGGGCTAAGACTGCAGATACCCTCCGCTACGGCACTGTGGGGACTGGCACAGAGGAAGGGAGAAGACTCATGCAGTGAGCCCTGCTGGACACCCACTAAACACTTACTGGCCCCCTGCTAACACAGTTAATGGCGTTGTTTTTCTTGTACACAAAATAGACGCCCCCCAACGGAGGCTTTCCATTATCTTCTCACTGAGCTGATGGGCACAGATGTCCCGGATGTCCAATCAGAAGTGATCGCCAGCAACATTAAGAGGCCTAACATATCCAACTCCTTCCGGACTCAGAGTGAAAGCTGCTCTGGTCAGTGCTAGTGTTCCTCCATGGATGGTTGCCTAGCAGCACTGGGAATTCTGGATGTTCCGCTCCTCAACAAGGCGGTTCATGAACGTTTAACCCAACGTTCCTCGCGTGTGCCCTCAGGAGTAAAGTCCGAACTCCTGCTCCGTGAGAGGCCCTAGCCACTGTTGACGTTCTGTGACTTATGAGACATACTATAGTTATAATAACGACACTGCTGGGGGTGTTGGGGCACGTACTGTGTGTACCGTGTAAGCCGATTTAGTGAGAAAGGTTTGAATGTCGTGATTTAGTCGTCTCTAAAGTTAGCGCAGGGCTGCCAGGTCTTCTGCCACAGCTCCGGCTCCAGAAGTGTGCTCTGGGGGACTGGGCTGACTGGCTGTTCAGGTCCTGGAAGCAAGCCAAAACACTTGAGCCACAGCACTGCTCCGCTCAGTGTTAAGTGTGTACTGATGTGTGTGAAATCTACAGATGAAAACTTGACCAAATACTAGGTTTTTTTCTCTCTCTCTCCACTGTGTGAATGTGTGTTGACAACAGTAAACTGTCGAGCCAGGCACTGTCAGTCCAGGTCCAGCATGCCCAGAGAGCAGTCAGGTGTCCTTCAGCTGTTAAATGCCTGCACTGTTCACTGCTGCATGACCGGATGTTTCCACCCTAACCATGCTCCAGTCTGACAGCAGTGCAAAGCTACAATGGTGATAACTGCCAGGCACAATTCTGCCTCTCTGAAATTAAACAGATCTCTGAAATTATCACAAAGACAAACTAATAAGCTACTTTGATCACTGAATACAGCAATAACATAGGTATTTAATTAACATTTAATTAACTTTTTTAATTAGGTATTTTAAATAGGTATTTTAATAGAACTTTTCTCTGGGTCGTTTCTTATGTTGTACAGGACATGACCATAGTTCAGAATAATGTTGAAATGTTCTGACAATCAAAAGTTTTTTTTGTATTTTGTTTTTTTAATGATCTAACCTATCAAACCCTGGTGCCAGTCCACATATACGCTAATAAATGCCACGCGTGCAATAAGAGCAAGCGCGTGCGCGGCGCTTCTATTACGTAACGAACACGCTCCTACCTGACGCCACTCTAATCCACTAGGCTCGCGATTGGGCCCGCTCGTGCATGCTCAGATAATCACCTGGCACGCTCCCTCTTCAAACTAGCAAGCGTATGCCCATGCATTTCTCGCGTGCAAAACGCCCACCTCCTGCGTACGGCTCTACTCACTCTGACTTGTTAAAATGCCCCAGCGAGACTTCTTTCTAGCCGGGAAATAATCGTCCTCTCGCTTCCTTTTCTTCTTCTTCTTCGCATTTTCTGAGTGCTCGAGATCTCCGCTAGAAACCTCGCGCATGTTTGCATCAGATTCGCAGGGTAGCGTGCGTGACAAGAGGACCCGCGCGCCGATTGGTCGCCGGGCTTGTTGTGGTTTGGGAGCGCGAGCGTGCACGGGCCAGGCTGGGAGGGCGCGCGGATGGCATGACCGCTCTATTTGCGGCTCGCGGCGAGCGCTGCCTGCGCCGGAATTAACTCCGCATTCCGGGCGCCTGGATTCCTCGCGTTAGAGTGAAGTTTTCCGCTATTAGAGAGTGAGAGTGTGTGTGTACGCTGCGTATTGTAAGAGACTAACGACATATCTGGACGGCCTGTGCGTTCTCTAAATAACCGCTCTGCCTTTTCCAACAGCTTCGGGTAAATGTCTGCAACCCTCGGATTTTAAACAGTTTTATTCGGAACGTTCTTATATCAAAATTATCAGGACTATTATGGGCTGTAAGGGTAATGGTAATAAGGTTAATACATCATCGCAAAATTAACTGCATTAAAGTGAACTTGGTGTGTTCTGCATACCTAGAATAAACCATATTTTCAGAAACGAGGCATTCTGATGAATATTGAAGAGCTTTAAATAAATGTAAATAAACAGCATAGAATAGTGTGTGGTTCTTCCTTTGAAACAATTTAAGGTTATTTATGAAGAATGTTAGGGGGCGTAGAGATATTAGAATGTTGCTTATGAATTAGTTATGTAGCAAAAACGTATAATGAAAGCATTTAAAAATAAATGAATAAAATGGTATAATAAGTATGAAATATGCTTATTCATGGTTTAGGCTTCAGTTTTGGCTAGTAAGCTAAGGAGCATTTTGGATGGAATATGAAACGCTGTATGTAGGATCGCAGCGCGAATGAGACGGAAGGAGAAGCGGTCTATGTAGGATCGCAGCGCGAATGAGACGGAAGGAGAAGCGGTCTATGTAGGATCGCAGCGCGAATGAAACGGAAGGAGAAGCGGTCTATGTAGGATCGCAGCGCGAATGAGACGGAAGGAGAAGCGGTCTATGTAGGATCGCAGCGCGAATGAGACGGAAGGAGAAGCGGTCTATGTAGGATCGCAGCGCGAATGAGACGGAAGGAGAAGCGGTCTATGTAGGATCGCAGCGGGAATGAGACGGAAGGAGAAGCGGTCTATGTAGGATCGCAGCGGGAATGAGACGGAAGGAGAAGCGGTCTATGTAGGATCGCAGCGGGAATGAGACGGAAGGAGAAGCGGTCTATGTAGGATCGCAGCGCGTAGGCAGGTGCCGTGTCTTCTACCCCCCCAACAACCCTAACAGCCACAGCTTTGTTCGCTGCGTGGACTCCATGCAGTTTTTGCTGCTCCACTCCCAAGGCCTTACAGGGACAGCTAGTGGAAGAGATTCACGGCACCACTCTAGAGCTGTATGTGAGCGACACACACACATCTATACTATGAAGAGCAGTAGGTAGTCACATCATCCTGAACTAAACTCTCAGGTGGCCCAGGCCACATCCCACCGCCCAAAGCTCTTGCTCACAAACCAAGCTTGCTTACTGTGCCCTTGGCCAAAATCGTAGAACTCAGCTGCGATACGGGCCGCTTCCTTGCGGTTCCCCTTGACAACGTAGAAGTGTGTAAGGATGTTCAAGCTAATCTTCACAAACAGCTTGAAGCAGAAGAGGACGAAAATGGAGAGGTAGACGTTGGTGTAGCGCGAGCCAAACGGCCGATCCTCCAGGACGCTGCTCATCGCTGCCGAGAGCTCTCTATGCTGACCGTGTTTTGGAACGACGGTCAGCCTGTGATGTGTTGACAGGGATCAGATGGCAGGCTGGCCCAGTCCCCCAGCACTGCCTCCCCCTTCGTCCGCCCAGCGCTGCCAACTGGACCTGGAGCAAGACCCAGATAAGGCAGCTGTACTCTCCACACTGGAAAAACAGGCCACTTACAAGAGGCACGGCAACTGGCTTTGTCGTTGTGGAGACGGGAGAAAAACAGACCACTTGTCTAATGGCAGGGCAGTGGTGGCGTTGTTATCGGTTTACATGCCTGCACGGAGATAAAAATAAATAAACGGGCTACTCTCCTGCAAAAATGTTTCTGAAGTGCTGGATGCACAAAAAAAAAAAAAAAAAAAGAATCTGCGGTGAGGAGAGGCACGGTGACAAAGACCACGAACGTGCTGGTGAAGGCCAAGGTGTCGAAACGCTCGTTTTATTTGTCCAATAAATACACTGAAAACTGGTCTCGCCACTGCAAGGGAGAAACTGGTGAAACTGGTGAAAGAGCTGGAATTACGACGTTCTTACAGGCGTGACCAAGCACTATCAAAAGACTGGCGTGGAAAACAGACTCTGCGTTTAAACGGTGGCATTAGAAGCGGCGGAAATGCCGTCGCCCCGCCACTAGGTGGCAGTGTAACCTCTTCCGACCTTAAACCAGGAAGGAGATGCACTTCCGAGTTCTACAACCCCTGTCAGCCTTCCTGCCGGGTAGCTCGTCGAGGTTTTTGCAGCAGCTGTGTTTAGGCTCTCTCTCTCTCTCTCTCTGTGTGTGTGTGTGTGTCTGCATCATGAACACGGTGCTGTCCCGCGCCAACTCCCTGTTCGCCTTCTCGCTCAGCGTGATGGCCGCGCTGACGTTCGGCTGCTTCCTCACCACCGCGCTGAAGGACAGGCGTGTGCCGGTGGACGTCCGCGTCTCCAGGGTCGTGCTGTGAGTCGTGTGTGTGTGTGTGTGTGTGTGTGTGTGTGTGTGTGTGTGTGTGTGTGTGTGTGTGTGTGTGTGTGTGTGTGTGTGTGTGTGTGAGATTATTACACCTGTGTGTGTCTCTGTGCTCCAGGAAAAACGTGGACGACTTCACGGGTCCAAGAGAGAGGAGCGATTTGGGCTTCGTGACGTTTGACCTTTCTGCCGATATCCTTTTGCGCACGTGACGTTAGTAACGACTGCACGCTAGCACCTGGTCATCTTGTTAACGTGAAACCCGTTGTGGCTCCAGGCTGTGGACACTGATGTGCCCCCTTCAAATCACCACTATAGACACCGTTTAAAATGCGCAGACCCGTAAAGTAAAACGGTGCGCCACCAATGGGCAAAGAGTGGGCGCGCATTCAGACCAGAGGCGAGCAAACACCCGCTCGAGTAGTTCTGACGTACGTCGGGAAACGGGCTCCCCGAGCTGCCTCCGTTGTGAAGGTTTCTCGGAGACCCCTCCTTGCACCAGTAGGGCTGTGGCTGTATCCCCTGCGGTGCATGTCTGTCTTTAGTAGTGCGGTGTGTCCCTGTGCTCACGTTGTCTTCACCATGACTGTCTCTTACATCTGGAGCCAATATTTGACTGGAATGTGAAGCAGCTGTTTCTCTACCTGTCTGCTGAATATGCAACCAGAAGTAACGTAAGTCCCCAGCGTTGGAGCCAGTCTAGCTGTCTGCTTTAGAGTGTATGTGTGTGCGTGTGTTTTTAGTACATAATCATGCAACTGTTTTTATGTTAAATGTTGTGTGTGTGTCTTAGGTCCTGAACCAGGTGGTATTATGGGATAAGATTCTTCTAAGGGGCGAGAACACAAGGCTGGAGCTGAAGGACATGAAATCCAAATACTTCTTCTTCGATGATGGCAACGGTTTGAGGTATTGCCATTCATTCAGATCGGCATAAAGAGTAAATATCACTACCAGCATCATATGAATAAAAATCTGCTTACCGCATGGAAAACTGTAAGCAGTCAGCATATCACACAAGGAATGCAAATGCACAATAGCACAGCACTAGATTTTGATCATTGCAGGAATACTCAATACACTTTAGTGCAAATTAGTGTAAATAAGTAACTTAAAGTAAGGGCTACTTTGCAGACAGATTATACTGCCGTTTCTCTTAAATGTATTTGATGTACTAAAATTGTAAGCCTTTCCATATAGTGTGCTGTGATGTCGCCATTAATAATTGTAGTATAAATTTGTGTAGCACAAAATAAGCACATCTGGGACAAATTCTGAGTTACTTGCTCTTGAGATGGCATTAATCTGAAGGTTTTTTTGTGTATCACCGTATAATTGCATTAATGTATTGTTTATCATGCAGAGCGGAAGTTGGTTTTGTTTGTTCTTTTTCTGTGTAACTTATTATGCAAGATCATTTACATTGAATGGTAATTAGTAATAATGTGCCAATCAACAGAAAACTATCGCTGTAAAAACAGACTGTTTACAGGTTGCAATTGTCTCAGTCCTGCTAGCCAATTGTTAGTGACATTCAATTACAAACATTTTAAAGACTGTGCATATAATTGGTTTTATCTGTGCTTGTTTCCACAATCAGGGCCAATAAGAACGTCACCCTGACCCTGGCCTGGAATGTGGTCCCCAATGCTGGAATCCTGCCCCTAGTGGTAGGCTCTGGACACAGCTCTCTCCCCTTCCCTGATGCTTATGAGACCTCCAGAAACTACTGATCTGTCCCAAACCACGTCTGTCAGTGTTGTGCAAAGCTATGGGTTTTAATAAAAAAACAAGTGAAAAATTGTTTAATATACTTATTCAAAGCCATGTGTAAGTAATACATTTATAGCGCTCTGTGGCGTGTAACTGTAGAACAATGGTTGCATGTTGGGATTTAGAAAGTTCACTGTTTGCACAATCAAGCAGAATCCCCAATTGTAATGTCTACCTATGCTCAAATCCCTTCACGGACCAATCCTGCATTCCTAAATCAACAACAAAGCCTTCGTGTTCCCAGCCTGGAGTCGGAGAGGAGTGTACAGACTGGTGGTTATTCTCTGATGCCATCTTCATGACCTTCAGTGTCATCAAGGAAATTAGAACATGCCAGTTATGATTTTCAGCACATCCAACTCAGTGAAGCTCCAAAGAAAATGAGCATCAGAAACTTTTGCAGTCACACTCTTTTACTCAAACCTGCAATTTTTTTAAAACTGCAAAATATCACACACGTGTAAACTCCTAGCGTTTTAAGACAGCACAAGATCTCTCACATGAGAAATGAACTGAAACCTCCTTTTTCTTAGTAGCACCACTTAATGATGCCTCTTCATTATGCCTACCAGCCACCCTAAACCCTTTAGCTTCGCTTCACTCAGCATTGTTAAAGAATTACACTACTGAAGTGGACAGACAGAAGTCGCAAAAATGTTGGCATTGTTAGAGAGCACACCTTCACCAATTAACTCAAAAAATATCAAATTTGTACTACAATCAGTGTATTCAAAACTGACTAATAATGAAACACTGGTCTGGGCTTATTTAAAACACAAACAAGGTTACCATCATTGTTAATTAAATGTCACTGAGTGTAGAAATATAAGGAGGTGTAGTCACACCTGACTGACTGTTCTACTCTGCTGACACTATATTCCCATATTCTGTTTGTCCTGATTCTCTTAAAAGTTGTTTCCACTGACATCCAGCAATAGTCTCTAACACCACACATCAAACACATCACACACTAAACTCAGGAGCAGATAAATAAAGTAGCTCATTTCTGGAAAAATATAACTGCAAACAAAAAACAGTTACTTTCTGAAAACGCCTCTGTGTGTGTGCCAGCAGAGGGCGCTACTACACTTCCACGGAATTGAAGTAGCTTCAGGAGGCACACAGGACAGGATGAGTGCCTTGGTAATACCTCTTTAGTCAACTAAAGGGTGAATTAAGAATTCTCTGCAAAAAGTTCTGAATTGTAGCTAATATTCTTAGTAATGATTTTTATCACTTTTGATAGATAACTTTTGATACAATAGTAAGTTGTTATACCAAATTTCTTCAAAGCAGTGGCATATTGGAATCGTTACATGTATCCAAAGTTGTTCTACTCCTAATTATGGTCTGTTTTCAGGAGATCAGATAATTATTGCC
Source organism: Electrophorus electricus (assembly GCF_041902795.1). Taxonomy (NCBI): domain Eukaryota; kingdom Metazoa; phylum Chordata; class Actinopteri; order Gymnotiformes; family Gymnotidae; genus Electrophorus; species Electrophorus electricus. The sequence continues at coordinate 26,526,740 of NC_137508.1, forward strand.
ATTACACTGTCTAGAACATTTAGGGTTTTTTCCTAATTCAGACCGTTGAAGTTTCTCCTCTTCAGCAAAACCCAGCACTGAAGTGTGTGTATGTGTGTTGAACACACACTCAGGAACGCCCTATTTACAGAAAGTCTGCTTGAATTCAGGGCCTCCATAGCTGTCTCGGGGGGCTGCCATATATTACTCAGAGGAAATGGGTATTTCAATTGAATTCACAGCCTCACATGCATCAACCTCCCACAGAGATGAGGAAAAGTGTCTAAGAATTTGACAGATTCAGACAGTGGGACAGTCTGTTCATGAGGATATCATAATGCCTGAGCTTCCATGGGACTCAGTCTTCTTTAAATCGGATTTAGTACAGTTACTCTATCACACTTCAAATAGCAAAATTTAAAAAAAGAATGCTAACAGGCTGTTGACTTTGCAACAGCAGTTGAAGGGAAAACTACAATTACAGCAGGGCAAATATTTGCATCCAGAAGACTGATTCAATCTTGGAAAATAACTCAAAGGAAAAAAAACAAGTTTACACAAGCTGTTTGACAAACATCTGTGGAATACAGGGGGTCCAGAACCCCGGTGCGAGGCAGTCAGCTGGGCTGGGCCCGGAGGGGGAGGGAGCCGGGTCCGCAGACAACTAATGGGGCTTCGTCCCCCATGGCGACTTATAAATCACTAGCAGGGTCTGAACAAGGATCCTTCCCACATGGTGCTCAAAACCGACACATGGCTGCAGTGTCTCTAGTCCTTGTGTGCAGAAAGACGAGATACGCGGGCTCTGTGCGGCCGGGGGATGTTGGTCCCTTCAACACTGTCCCTTCTTGTCCTGTGTCTTGGAGACACACTGCAATTCCCTCCTGCCAACCAGGAATCGCTGCACCGACCCCGAGATTAAACCGCAAATTTGTGACACTCTCCAGATGCGCTGCGATTTCATGCTCCCGGCTCCCTGCAAGTGCACGCGTGCCGTGGGGAATCCTGACACTTCTGCTGACTCTGGAAGGTCTGACCTGGTGATGCAACAGGAGAGCTCTGCCAGCGGATACAACAAAGCAGGAGTCTGGTGAAGAGCTGGGGAAAGCCACAGTGTGTAGGCACAACCAGTCTTCATGCTTAATGATGATTTGGCATGTCTACGGTTCAAATATGGAATATATTACTGCAAATAGCGTTTGACAATAACAACAACAGGACTGCATCTCAATATCTAGAGCTGTCTGGAGAGGTATGAAGCGTGCATGCCCCACATCAGAGACACCTCATTTCTCCTTAAACATGTTGCCTGCTAAGATAACATATTTGGGGCTAATATGAAGACATGATATATGTCTTTTTTGCAACTTTGTGTATGTCTAGAATTCAGGACATCTGATCACACTGGAGCTAAATGTGTATCAGAATCTAAACTCCTGAAATGAAATTGTGTATGTATGTTACCAGCAGGTGGAGGCACTGTGCGCTACAGTCCAGGATCTGTTTGCATTTCCGGATGAGAATCTCCATGACGGGTCATTTACACCTGACGGCATTACACAAGTAGTCCTGAGCATGTGCTTCACCATGGTCTTGTTCCGTTATGTGACACATATAATATAGCATTCTGACTCTCACTGTACTGGAAAGGTTCTCTGGAAACGCCGCGGCCCCGCCCCAACATTCAGGGATGTGGGATGTGAACGTGCTGGTGACATTTTTAAACATTAGCAAGCTAGGTGGTCCCAGTCACAATGCTTCCAGACTTAAGTTTGTTTTCTTTGTTTTACATGTAAGACATGTCTCTGTGGAGTGTGTGTGTGTGTGTGTTGGGGGAGGTGTTTATGAATTACTCAGAATCGCTTTCTTGTTGGCAGAGGTAATGAGGCACAAAGCAATGTAATTTAATAAAGTCAATAATATCTACATGACGGCAAATCTATTCTGTAGCGTGATTTCCACAATAAAACACAGAAAGATCTGGGCTGAGGCATGACTGCGTGTGGAAATGATCTATTTAAAAAGGAATGTGTCCTTGGGCTGGATGTAAATCATTATGATGAAATTTGGTAACTAAACCAATTCAACCATGCTGCAATCTTGATATTAATGTTAGAGAGACCTGAAAATACACGCGCGCGCGCACACACACACACACACACACACGCACACACACACACACGCATGTTTAATGTTTGCTGCTTGAAATGAGATGGAATGTGTATGGTTGGTTAGGAGCTCTTCTGTCACTGAGACATTCTCCCTATGCACTCTTCACAGCTGTCACTAGACCGTATGCTAACAGGACTTTTTTGGGCTTTCTGCCAAAAATACACCGCAACACGCAGACATTTACCGTTATTATCCACGTGAGGTGTTACCAGTTGATTACTCAGAATTTCCTAGAAGATTCATGTAAGTCTTCTTTGAATCAATGCAGCTGCTATGTCAGGGGTGCTGTTAAAAGAACTATATTCATAACATGAACTTTTTTCTAAAGCTGTCAGGGACTTTGCGGGAGCCAGGACTGCGTTCTGCGAGGTGCAGGTACTGAGTGCGACTCTGCTGCCCCAGAGGCCGTGACGTACCAGCGAAGTCCTTCCAGCTCGGCCAGAGGAAGTGCCTTCTCATTCACCCACTTCCTCTCACTGGCTTGTAGAAGATTTAAAAAAAATTATTCTCTCATTCCATGAAAAGCAAGAGGAACTGGTGCCTGGTATCACGAAGGGTTGGCGTTCTGCTATCTCTGCAGCATGCAGCTGCAGCTTTGGTGATTATTTTTGTTTTGTGGTGAAAACTGTAACTCTAAAATTTGACATCCGTCACAAACGTCCCAGTCAGGATCCTCCGCTCCCGGCGGGAACTTCTGCTTCAGTCGATTCTCTTCAGATTCACTTCTCTCTTCGTCCGTCCCACTGTTCCTGTTGTAGTCTGCCCCGTGGCTGCTTCTTCATTGGCTGCCTGCTCAGCCCTGCCCTTTGTCTGCCGTTAGATTCATTTCCTCATTGGCCATTAGATTAAATTGCTCCTTGGTTTTGTGCCCAGTTTGAATTTGAATAATTTGAATAATTCGGCCGAGTTCTCCTTCCCAGTCCTCTCCAAATGGGTCTGAAGCACACCCGGCTCTGTTTGTGTCTGTCTGCATGTCTGTAGGTGCTTGGGCTTTTGTGTGTGCGCATGTGCTTGCGTGTGTGTATGTGTGTGTGTGTGCGTGGGTGTGTGTGTGTGTGTGTGTGTGTGTGTGTGTGTGTGTGGAGGAGCTGTAATGAAGGGAGCACTGAACATGTTCTACCATCACTATGATTCAAAACACTGTACATGTAATAACAAACAAAATTTGGCAAACGATCACAAAAAGGGGATTTTAATTTTCATCTATTGATGTTTGACTGTGCTGTAGTTCTTGCATTTGAAAAGTCTCCCAAGATAACAGACTTTATTGCTGCCCCAGGACGTTAATAGCACTTTATTACTGTCCTAGAAAGCAGAGCCCAGCCTGTATAGCTTATCCCACTAAATCAGACCTGGAGTTTTCATTAGAAAGCATATCATCATCACGTCAGTTTTTATGTTTGTTTTTTTTTCTTCGTTTTGCCTTCTGTGGTCCAGTACACCCTGTGGAGCTGTCCCTCTGCAGATAAGCCCTCATCTGTCCTAACTGCCCGGCCTGGCCGATTCGCTGGGTCGTGAAGTGGCAATGATTCACTGCCTGGGTCAGCGGTGCCGTCCCTCCGGGACTTTTAAAGGGAGGGCCATTTCCTTTCTTCTGCTTGTGTTTTCTTTTGATTATCTTTGGTCAGGCCTCAAAACTGTTTCCCTTAGAGATGCCACACACACGCACACACACACACACGTCATGGTGAGGCGTTGACTTCGACCGAGAGCTCACCCAGAGAACTATGCCATGACACAGGACATGTGGAAAGCCGAGGCGTAGAGGCAGCGCCGCTGGACAGAATCCCGACATGTGTGTTAACGTATCTGCTCTTCAACATCGTCCTCCTTCAATTTGTATATTTTCTCATTGATTTTTATTTATATGCAACTTAGTCAATACAATAGGCAAGCTGAAAATTTTACTGTTATTTTTTTCTTTGTTAACAATGGCTTTGGATAAATGAAATTGATAAATGACTAACCTCATATCTAAGGACTTGTCAGCTCTCTAAACCACTCCAGAACCACTCCGGAGCTCAGGCTAGAAGGAACCAGCCTGATATTGGTGTGTGCTGGACCTAAAAACCCCTACTCATGCTACAGGCCCCTCCCATCTCCTACAAGCCCCTCCCACTCCCCCATGCCCTCACCTCCAACACGAGTCTGCTACCGGCCCCAGGTCATAAGTCTTTCATGATTTCTATAGCCGGAAGAGGGCATGGTGGTATATAATGGGCCGAGTGATGTAATATATGGTGTGAACAGGTTGCATTGCTATGAAAGATAATCTGTTGATCAGGAAATGTGGGAGGGGCAGCTGACGCCATTTCCTTGACTCTTGGAAGGATATTGGCCATCTTTAAAAGAGTGGCTCAGCTAAGTAGTTTGTTTTTGTCCCTGTGTATCCAGGAGACAAGTTCACAACAAATACTTTTCACAAAAAAAAAACAAAAAAAACACTGGTAAGGTATGTTTTTTTTCTTAGTGGAATTGGGCTCCTTGTAAAAACACTGACGTTAATTGAAACAGAGCCAATATGTTGATGATGAATTGAAAAACGGATGAAATTATGGAAAGGAACTGAGATCCGCAAACCTGGAGTCAGCTCCATGCAGGCTTGCAATTCTATATTAATAAATTGTGATTTAACTGAAAATAGATTGAATATAATGACTGAGAATGTCAATGTGTGTTTATTTCTGAAAGGTCAAATATATCCCTGTCATTATTAGATTTCTTTTCAAAGCAGAGTAACTTACAAAATGAAATTGAGAACCCTGGACTCTCTGGTGGTTTGATAAAGATAGTCCTCCTTAAAATTCCTTGAGTAAGGAATTAAAAATAAAACACAAATGTGACCATGTACATATAGGTAATCCAATGATAAATGCACAGCAGCACGCTCCCTTCAAACCCGGTCCCCTGTCAGCCTGAAGGATTGGCCCACGGCCCGCGTCCTTCTCCTCGGACTAGCGCCTCTTCCCCTTTGAAACCACAACACGACGAAGGTGAGGGCGTTGTGGGCGGAGCCACGGGGGTCAGAGTTCCACAGCTATTGTGTGGATCTCACTAATTGGCTCCTGCTGTCTGCTTATCAAGAAAGGCCAGAGAGAAAGGATTTGTCTCACTCACCTGTCAGGATGTTTTCCATGGCTGTTGGAAGAGTGAGTAGGTGGAGGGTCTGTAAGCTGAGAGGAACAGATGAGCTCTTTCTGCCTGTGTTGTGTTTGTGTCAGACGGAATATGGGAACCAACTGACTGCACATGCAACAGGAGAGGCAGTGATCTGATGCACTGCACGGCCCTCACACCTTCACTGCACAACCATTAAACCTTCACTGCATGGCCCTCACACTTTCACTGCACAACCATTAAACCTTCACTGCAGGGCCCTCACACCTTCACTGCTTAACCATTAAACCTTCACTGCACGACCCTCACACCTTCACTGCACAACCATTAAACCTTCACTGCACAGCCCTCACACCTTCACTGAAAAACCATTAAACCTTCACTGCACGACCCTCACACCTTCACTGCACAACCATTAAACCTTCACTGCACGCCCCTCACACCTTCACTGCACAACCATTAAACCTTCACAGCACGGCCTTCACGCCTTCACTGCACAACCAGTAACACCTTCACTGCACAACCATTAAACCTTCACAGCACGGCCTTCACGCCTTCACTGCACAACCAGTAACACCTTCACTGCACAACCATTAATCCTTCACTGCACGACCCTCACACCTTCACTGCACAACCATTAAACCTTCACTGCACGACCCTCACACCTTCACTGCACAACCATTAAACCTTCACTGCATGCCCCTCACACCTTCACTGCACAACCATTAAACCTTCACAGCACGGCCTTCACGCCTTCACTGCACAACCAGTAACACCTTCACTGCACAACCATTAATCCTTCACTGCACGGCCCTCACACCTTCACTGCACAACCATTAAACCTTCACTGCACGGCCCTCACACCTGCAGCTTTAGGCCGGTGTTGTCCACGTCTTTAAAAGCAGACATAGATGGTGCACCCTGTCACCACGTAGGCAAGGGAAGTACTGTAAATCTTTACTTATGAAATGGCAGCATGAATTGGTTATGTATGCCACATTTGAACAAAGACTCGCTGACTGTTTACAGGCAAGACTCTCTGAGCAAAGGAACCACACGTTTGTGTGTGAGATAAGGGTACATCCAGTTGAAGCAAATGATAGCAGTTTTACAGAAAAGGTGGAGGTCTGGGTGGAGAGGTGGAGGCACCAGGCAGGGGTTTCTACAGGATAGGGAAATTCTTTTAGGGGACTTAAATAAGCCAATTACCCTTTAAGTAAGAGTAAACAAACCTGGTGTTTCCCCAAAAAATTATTTCTGTATGACCGGAATTGGGTTTTTGTGTGTATTAGGGGAGGGGACACTTCTGGCAGGAGAAAGATGGTTCAGGCTTTCATGAACTACATCTTGAGTGAAGAAATGACATTTAACCCCTTACTGAGTTGTTTTTGGAGGCAGCATACGAGGTCGCTTCGAAATGAGCATTTGACCTTTGAACAGTGCCCCAGTCCAAAGCTAGGAGATACAAAGTGGTGTTGCTGGGGAATTAAGCCGTCGTATGTGTCTACAAGCCTTTGAAGTAGTCCTTTAGGTGAGCCACACTCAGCTGATGCATTTTAAGGTGCACAAGACGAGTGTGCAGAGAGCACATGCTCGACACCTGGAGCAGGGTCTGTAGCACACTCACTTCAGATGTCCTCAGAGCCCTGTGGCACCAGGGCACGTATCACAGGGCAACACTGTCATTTTTAAAATAAAACATAACAGATCGACAGGGCTGGTCTGAGATTTTAAACTAACTTGTTGAAACCAAATTTCTCATGCAAACAAATCTAAATGTAAATATATTATAGAATAAACTGGGCACTGGGTGAAAGATTGACTGTGTACAATAAACATCATTAGACAAGTTCTCTTAATACACAGTCAAACAATTCACTGATTCGATGTACACACAAAATTGACAGTTCGAGGAAGCTTTATGTTACATGTTTGTCAATAACTCAGTGCTATATATTGTAATTGCAGGATTTTCCATAAACCATTTGACATATGGATACACAAACTCTATAATGTTATTATAACGGACATATGCATTACCAATGTCAGTGAGCTTTTGAACAGAAAGTAAACTCCAGTGATTAGTCACAGTGGATCTTTATAGGGCAGGATACTTGCAGTGCAGACGGGATTACTTCTCTGTGTGCCTAACCGCCAGTATATTTACTGCGCAGTAGTATCCTTCTGACTGAGGCAGGGAAGGCTTTGTGCATGTGTTTATTTTTGTGTCATGCATGATAAACTCCAGGCAAACAATGCTGTCCAGGCACACGCTCACCCCTGAAGAGGAAATAGTGAATGTGAAAAGTAAATGTCTGTGTGAAATGTCAGAGTGAAAGGATGTATCACAAATGTTAGCTGAATGGTGTGACTTTCAGCCAACAAACAGACATAACCTGCTCCTAACCCTGATTGGTCACCTCATTAGAATGGCCAATCAGACACACCTGGCGAGGTGTCGACAGAGAGAAGCCAGCAACAAACTTACATTCATAAACAAACCTACTTAATATACTTTTTATATCCTTTGTATTTTCTTGCTCTGCAAGGGCAGTGGAATTTGGAGTTCTCTGGCTCTTCCTTTTAAAATAAAGGAAGTGTTTTAGACAAATAACTTTGAAAAGCTTGATCCAGGTATTCTGGGCTCATCTTTGCCAAATCCACTCCTATTATAAAGGAATGTAAGCATGTAGCAATCCTGGTGGTAATCATTCAGTAAGATTCTCGAGAAAAGCAACAACAACAAAAAAGATTTGGCAAAATGCAAGAAACTTTATGAATCGTATGAATGCCAAGTAATATCAGTAATCATGTGAGGCTGGCCTTCAGCACTTTCTGTAAAAACTGTTACTGTTATTATTAATTATTCATTTCATTATTATTATTAGCTATTATAATTCATTTAAAATAGTTGATGTTGTTGTTAGAAGCTGCAGTGCTAGTGGGTAATATAAAGTAGATCCAGGTATGGGTTTGCTTTAATAAATCCCAGACAACATTCCAACAACATTTGGTCTGTCCACAATGGAAAAACGGAGCTGCTTAAACTGAAGAGAACTGACCTGAAACTTCCCATCAAGGCCAAAAAAGAAAGAAAGAAACCATCCTGTCTTTAGAATAGCAAGACGTGACAGAAGGGAGGCAAGTGTCACCGCGGTGTGAAATGAGATTAATGAGGCGTTTCCCTTCTCTCCGGCTGAGAAAGGCTCTCGGTTTGCCTCACGCAAGAACAGGAGTGCAAGCAACAGGTACAAAATACAGGACCACTAGTCAGAATAACACATAGCGCAGCGCTGACCGTCCCACGGCACGCAGTAAAGCCAGGGGATGTGCAATGGACGTCACACACTATGGCATATCATTTCTAATAGATGCGCTTATGCTATGTGGTTTATATGAGGTAACAGCCGGTACAATGTAAGAATACGATATTTGTTAAATGTTGTGTTCTAGCAGCAGACATTATTACAGTAAGAATGTGAAAAGGGCAAGCACATGTCATTTAGTATTGTGTTAAATATAGTATTCTTACAACAGACTTCATTTAGGAGATAAAGAACATAGCAGATAAAGGAAACGTGTGGGAGTAAGATGGAGTCAGTCAAGTATGTGTGTGTGTGTGTGTGTGTGTGTGTGTGCGTGAGTGTGTGTGTGTGAGTGTGTGTGTGTGTGAGTGTGTGTGTGTGTGTGTGTGTGTGTGTGTGTGAGTGTGTGTGTGTGAGTGTGTGTGTGTGTGTGTGTGTGTGTGTGTGTGTGTGTGAGTGTGTGTGTGTGAGTGTGTGTGTGTGTGAGTGTGTGTGTGTGTGTGTGTGTGTGTGTGTGTGAGTGTGTGTGTGTGTGAGTGTGTGTGTGTGTGTGTGTGTGTGTGTGTGTGTGTGAGTGTGTGTGTGTGAGTGTGTGTGTGTGTGAGTGTGTGTGTGTGTGTGTGTGTGTGTGTGTGTGTGTGTGTGTGTGTGTGTGTGTGTGTGTGTGTGTGTGCCTGATACAGGCAGCATCATTTCAGTGTCTGGGAGTTGAAGAGTCTGAAGACACAGGGGTAAGAGACTGTTGCACTGGACTGTCTGTGAGGTCCTGAATGTTTCAGTACCTCTTCCCAGACTGCAGGAGAGAGAAGGGTTCTAACCCTAACCCTAACCCTAACCATAACCCTAACCCTAACCCTAACCCTAACACTAACCCTAACACTAACCCTAACACTAACTGTAACCCTAACCCTAACACTAACCGTAACCCTAACTGTAACCCTAACTGTAACCCTAACCCTAACCCTAACCCTAACCCTAACACTAACCCTAACCCTAACTGTAACCCTAACCCTAACACTAACCCTAACCCTAACTGTAACCCTAACTGTAATCCTAACCCTAACCCTAACACTAACCCTAACCCTAACCCTAACTGTAACCCTAACTGTAATCCTAACCCTAACCCTAACACTAACCCTAACCCTAACACTAACACTAACCCTAACCCTAACTGTAACACTAACTGTAACCCTAACTGTAACCCTAACCCTAACCCTAACTGTAACCCTAACTGTAACCCTAACTGTAATCCTAACCCTAACCCTAACACTAACCCTAACCCTAACCGTAACCGTAACCCTAACACTAACCCTAATCCTAACTGTAACCCTAACCGTAACCCTAACTGTAACCCTAACCCTAAACCATTGGTTTGAACTGAACTGTAACATCAACAAGGACCTGTTCTATCTTCTGTCTTGTGCCACATATTTTTGGGCTGCACTGTGGTTCTGATTTGCCCTAGGCCCAACTGTTCTGCCCCAGCCCCAGCTGTTCTACCCCAGGCCCAGCTGTTCTGCCCCAGGCCCAGCTGTTCTGCCCCAGCCCCAGCTGTTCTGCCCCAGGCCCAGCTGTTCTGCCCAAGGCCCAGCTGTTTTGGCCTGGAATCAAACTACAACTGAGTGAGAACATCTCGTGCACTTCAACAAAAGCAATAAACCCAAAATACATAGTGTATTCAAAAACACTTTCAATGCTGATTTCTATTTTGTTGTTCGTTGCTGTCATGAAGAGTGTACAACTGTATCTATGATTCAAAGAGGTTTGGCAACCACATAAAAACAAGCTGAAAACCTCTCCCAAGCTTTGACCGTGGCGCGTCCTGTTTCGAATGAAACATCCGTTTGCTCTCCTAGGCTTCATTTAGACACTTAAATGCCAGCTAAGAAGGAAACTGCGTTAGACGCTCATTAGCCACAATATTTCGTTATTTTCTTTACAGGTGGGAGTATCGAGGCGTGTCACTGTCGCAGGAAAAACGCACTCTCTCACCTCGCCAATGTCCACATCCTCCCTTTCTTACCCTTTCGATTAATTGTTCATTACCGCCTAATGACTTCCTTTTCCCACACTCTAAACAAACAGGCCTGTCTGTGAGGGCCAACACCTCCCCCGACACCTCCCTCGGGCTGCAGCGCCTCCTCTGTGGGAGTCACTCTGCTCCAGCCAGCCCGAGCTGGTGCACTGGGCTCCATGGCCCACAGCAGCGCTCGCGCTTAGGGAGGAAAAACGCAGTAAACAGCATCCCCTTGGCTCTCAGCCGGCGCGCGCTGGGCGCGTCTTCCGAGATGCGTGTGGGACGCTGAAAGGTCGAGTCGGGTTACTTGATTGATGGCCCCGCTGAAGGAAGGAGATGTGTGGGGAGTCAACCCTTCCTTCTAAACCCGTCCAGCAGGGACACTCCCAGGTCCAGATGAGCATCGCTCAGTGCGGTGCTCGGGACCCAGGGACGGCGTGGTGGAGAAGGGGAGTCTGGCTGGATCCTGGATAAGAAGAGAAGACAGAACTGGAAGAACACAAGCTGGGTCAAAGGGGCTGGAGTGTAGGTCCGGTTGACCAACCCCACCCCTACCCCCCGTGGTCAGGGACAGACCAGCATGCTGCTGTCAGTCTCCAGCTCCAGGGGGTACAGGGGCACCAAAAAGTGCATATCAAATAAATCATGCGATGTGTGTTTATATCCAGACTCAGGGCTGTCTCTTTATGGGAGAGAGAGATGAGGTGTGAGTTTTAGCACCTCGATAGCTTCAGGATAACACGCACACGCTGTTTTTCCTCTCCCTTCCTGTCACAGATGCTGTGTCTCAATAATACAACACACATCAGTTCTTTTGACAGCTGTGATGTCAGAGCACATCTGTATATCTGAGACTAGACTGATAAAAGGTATTGAAGCAAAAAAAAAAGCACTTGTATCCAAACCTAAAATTATAACAGAAGTTTTAACACCAGCTCAAACAACACTACTTAATCTATAGAACCATTACAAATAAATACCACCACACCTCAGTTCGACTTCAGATAAATATCACCACACTTCAGTTCGACTTCTGATAAATACCACCACACCTCAGTCCAGCTTCAGATAAATACCACCGCACCTCAGTCCAGCTTCAGATAAATACCACCACACCTCAGTTCGACTTCAGATAAATATCAACACACCTCAGTTTGACTTCAGATAAATACCACCACACCTCAGTCCAGCTTCAGATAAATACCACCGCACCTCAGTTCAGCTTCAGATAAATGCCACCACACCTCAGTTCAACTTCAGATAAATACCACCACACTTCAGTTTGACTTCAGATAAATACCGCCACACCTCGGTTCGACTTCAGATAAATACTGCCATGCCTCAGTTCAACTTCAGATAAATACCAGCACGTCTCAGATCAACTTGAGATAAACACCACCAGGCCACACATCAACTTGAAATAAACACCACCACACCTCAGCCCAGCTTCCATTCTGTAGTAGTGGTTGTACTGGTATCTGAGCCGCTACTGGCAGTGAGTGCTCCAGCCTGGCTGTGCAGGGACACGTGATGATAGAGCTGTCTGTAAGCCAGAGCGGAGGCTGGGGACAGAGACCCAACTACATCTCAGTCTACTAGCAGTCATCAGTCAGAGAGCCCTTCACTGCCTAGGGGTGGAGAGTTTCTCTCACCATGTCTGGGTCAATGGAGAAGAAAGACACACACACACACACACACACCACACCACATGTCAGTACCACCCTGATTGGCCTCACGTCAAACAGTGAGTCAGCATACAGGAAAGCAGTAAATCTGGTAACATGATGTGAAACCAGCAACTTGGAGCTGAGCACACACACACACACACAAAAAAAAAAGTGGCGATGAGATGGTCGCTGATTTTAAGGGAAATAATAAACCGCTCTCTTCCCTGGAAATAAAAGGTTCAAAGGTCACCAGCGCATAGAGCACAAAGAGACACAAGGTTTCCTCGGTAACGCTATCCAGCCAGACCTTAAATGGGACTGACACAGAGATCAAAAACAGCCTTCAGCACTTTCACTTTCTGTGACACATGAAGGAATTCTGCTCACACAGAAGCTGCTGTTCTGTTTTACACATCAGCAGTGGAGTCTGTCATCACACCTAACCCTAACCCTAACACTAACCTAACCCCAACACTAACCCTAACCCCAACACTAACCCTAACCCCAACACTAACCTAACCCCAACACTAACCTAACCCTAACACTAACCTAACCCCAACACTAACCCTAACCCCAACACTAACCCTAACCCTAACACTAACCTAACCCCAACACTAACCCTAACCCCAACACTAACCCTAACCCCAACACTAACCTAACCCCAACACTAACCTAACCCCAACACTAACCCTAACCCCAACACTAACCCTAACCCCAACACTAACCTAACCCCAACACTAACCCTAACCCCAACACTAACCCTAACCCCAACACTAACCCTAACCCCAACACTAACCTAACACTAACCCTAACCCCAACACTAACCTAACCCCAACACTAACCTAACCCCAACACTACCCTAACCCTAACACTAACCTAACCCCAACACTAACCCTAACCCTAACACTAACCTAACCCCAACCCTAACCCTAACCCTAACACTAACCTAACCCCAACCCTAACCTAACCCCAACACTAACCCTAACCCCAACACTAACCTAACCCCAACACTAACCTAACACTAACCCTAACCCCAACACTAACCTAACCCCAACACTAACCTAACACTAACCCTAACCCCAACACTAACCTAACCCTAACACTAACCCTAACCCTAACCTAACCCTAACCCTAACCCTAACCCCAACACTAACCCTAACCCTAACCCTAACACTAACCTAACCCTAACACTAACCCTAACCTAACCCTAACACTAACACTAACCCTAACCCCAACACTACCCTAACCTTAACCCTAACCCCAACACTAACCTAACCCTAACGTAACCCTAACCCTAACCTAACCCTAACCCTAACCTAACCCTAACCCCAACACTACCCTAACCCTAACCCTAACCCTAACCTAACCCTAACCCTAACACTAACCCTAACCCCAACACTACCCTAACCCTAACCTAACCCTAACCCTAACCCTAACCCTACTAACCCTAACCCTAACACTAACCCTAACCCTAACCCCAACACTAACCCTAACCCTAACCCCAACACTAACCTAACCCTAACACTAACCCTAACCCCAACACTAACCTAACCCTAACACTAACCCTAACACTAACCCTAATCTAACCCTAACCCTAACATTAACCCTAACACTATCCCTAACCCTAACACCAACCCTAACCCAAATACTAACCCTAACACTATCCCTAACATTAACACTAATACTAACCCTAACCCTAACACTAACACTAACCATAACCCTAACCCTAACCCAAATACTAACCCAACACTATCCCTAACACTAACCCTAACCCAAACACTAATCTAAACCTAACACTAACCCTAACCCTAACATTAACCCTAACACTAACCCTAACATTAACCCTAACATTATCCCTAACCCTAACCCTAACCCTAACCTAACCCAAACCCTAACACTAACCTAACCCTAACACTAACCCTAACATTAACCCTAACCTAACCCTAACACTAACCCTAACCCTAACCCCAACACTACCCTAACCCTAACCCTAACCCCAACACTAACCTAACCCTAACCCTAACCTAACCCTAACCCCAACACTAACCCTAACCCCAACACTAACCTAACCCTAACCCTAACCATAACCCCAACACTAACCTAACCCTAACACTAACCCTAACACTAACACTAACCCCAACACTAACCTAACCCTAACACTAACCCCAACACTAACCCAAACACTAACCTAACCCTAACACTAACCCTAACCCCAACACTAACCTAACCCTAACACTAACCCTAACACTAACCCTAACATTAACCCTAACACTATCCATAACCCTAACACTAACCTAACCCTAACCCAAACCCTAACTTAACCCTAACCCTAACATTAACCCTAACACTATCCCTAACCCTAACACTAACCCTAACACTAACCTAACCCTAACTCTAACACTAACCTAACCCAAACCCAAATACTAACCCTAACCCTAACCCTAACCCTAACACTAACCTAACCCTAACCCTAACATTAACCCTAACACTATCCCTAACCCTAACCCAAATACTAACCCTAACACTATCCCTAACATTAACACTAATACTAACCCTAACCCTAACACTAACCATAACCCTAACCCAAATACTAACCCAACACTATCCCTAACACTAACACTAACCCTAACATTACCACTAATACTAACCCTAACATTAACCTAACCCTAACACTAACACTAACCCTAACCCCAACACTAACCTAACCCTAACACTAACCCTAACCCTAACCCAAACACTAATCTAAACCTAACACTAACCCTAACCCTAACATTAACCCTAACATTATCCCTAACCCTAACACTAACCTAACCCTAACCCAAACCCTAACACTAACCCTAACCTAACCCAAACCCTAACACTAACCTAACCCTAACATTAACCCTAACACTATCCCTAACCCTAACACTAACCTAACCCTAACTCTAACACTAACCTAACCCAAACCCAAATACTAACCCTAACACTATCCCTAACCCTAACACTAACCCTAACACTAACCTAACCCTAACATTAACCCTAACACTATCCCTAACCCTAACACTAACCTAACACTAACACTAACCATAACCCTAACCTAACCCTAACCCAAATACTAACCCGACACTAGCCCTAACACTAACACTAACCCTAACATTAACACTAATACTAACCCTAACCCTAACATGAACCTAACACTAACACTAACCCTAACCTAACCTAACCGAACATAACCCAAATACTAATCCTAACACTATCCCTAACCCTAACACTAACCCTAACATTAACACTAATACTAACCCTAACACTAACCTAACCCTAACCATAACACTAACCCTAACACTAACCGAACCTAACCCAAATACTAACCCTAACACTATCCCTAACCCTAACACTAACCCAAATACTAACCCTAACACTATCCCTAACCCTAACACTAACCTAACCCTAACATTAACCCTAACACTATACCTAACCCTAACACTAACCCAAATACTAACCCTAACACTATCCCTAACCCTAACACTAACCTAACCCTAACATTAACCCTAACACTATACCTAACCCTAACACTAACCCTAACCCAAATACTAACCCTAACACTATCCCTAACCCTAACACTAACCCTAACATTAACACTAATACTAACCCTAACACTAACACTAACCATAACCCTAACCTAACCCTAACCCTAACCCAAATACTAACCCAACACTATCCCTAACACTAACACTAACCCTAACATTAACACTAATACTAACCCTAACCCTAACACTAACCTAACCCTAACCATAACACTAACCCTAACCCAAATGCTAACCCTAACACTATCCCTAACCTTAACCCTAACCCTAACCTTAACACTAACCTAACCCTAACACTAACCCTAATACTATCCCTAAGCCTAACACTAACCCTAACACTAACCTAACCCTAACCCAAATACTAACCCTAACACTATCCCTAACCCTAACATTAACACTAATACTAACCCTAACCCTAACCTAACACTAACCCTAACCCTAACCCAAATACTAACCCTAACACTATCCCTAACCCTAACATTAACCCTAATCCTAACACTAACCCTAACATTAACACTAATACTAACCCTAACCCTAACACTAACCTAAGACTAACCCTAACATTAACACTAACCCTAACCCTAACATTAACCCTAACACTAACCCTAACATTAACCCTAACACTATCCCTAACCCTAACATTAACCATAACCCTAACAATAACCCTAACATTATCCCTAACTATAACCCTAACACTAACCTAACCCTATCCCTATCCCTAACCCTAACACTAACCCTAACACTAATACTAACCCTAATACTAACCCTAACCCTAACACTAACCCTAACACTAACCTAACCCTAACCCTAACATTAACCCTAACACTATCCCTAACCCTAACCTAACCCTAACAGTAACTCTAACCCTAACCCTAACCCAAATACAAACCCTAACACTAACACTATCCCTAACACTAACCCTAACCTAACCCTAACACTAATCCTAACATTAACACTAATACTAACCTTAACACGAACCTAACACTAACGTTAACATTAACCCTAACCCTAACACTAACCCCTAAGCCTAACCCTATTACTAACACTAACTCTGCCCTTACAGACATGGCTGACCCCTCACACCCCAGATACTCTCTCTCCCAACCCTGCCATTCTCTGTCCCACTGTTTCACCTCACAGAGGATAAAATAAAAGTCCATATAATAAAAGCCCATATTCACTAGATCTGGGGATATATATATCCACAACATTGTAAATTCAAATGTTTACAAAATGTATTTATATTTACATACTATATCCACTCTTGACATCACGTTATTGAACCTCCACTCTTTTGCATTGTGTGTCTAGTTCTGGCTTTTCTTTCTCTGCTCTGTCAATTGTATTCTCATGTCTAGTGAGACCAAATTGACCTCCTTCTCCTTTAAAAAAAGATTCTGAGAGCCAGACATATATACATCGACTATTTAAGCACTCACTGTCGTCTATCCATCTGGCCCACAGACATGATACTTCCAGAGACACCACTGATAACACAAGCTTTCCCCATTCTTGCTCCTGAGTAACTGGAGCTTGCATTTTCATGGAAAAGATTTCTTTCGCTGTACTTTAGCTGTTGCTGTTGCAGTTTACATCTGTTCTATGTAAACATGCTTTCTGTTACGTGAGTGTGTTCTCTCAGGAAACCAAGAAACTCATTTATTTATTATTATCTTGAATGTCCTCGCCACTGTTTTCATTTTTTCGTTTAGTGCAACACACAAACAGCAAACGTGAAGCCGAGGTTCTTAATGACCTCAGGAGGATGAAATGTAAACGCTGCCGTCTGCTTCAGGAATCCCGAGCGCAGCAGGACAGCAGAGCGAAACTAGGGGGGATCTGGTCCCCTCAGAATGGCAGAGCTGCTTCTGCTTGTGGTGATGGTGGAAGTGATACTGTGTGGTGGAGGTGGTGGTGATATAAATGTAATTTTACATTCATGCGGTTCACTGACACTTTTACCCAAATCAACTTACAGTTCTGACTTGTGCAATTGAGGGTTAAGGGTCTTGCTCAGGGGCCCAACAGTGGCATCCTAGCAGTGGTGGAACTGAAATGGCAACCTTCCGAATACAAGCTGAGTACCTTAACCATTGAGCTACAACTGCCCCAGTGGTGATGGATGGTGGTGGTGCTAGTTCGTGCTGCTGGGTGGTGGAGGTGATGGGTTCCTCTATTTTACATCAGGCTACAGTAGGCTCGATTATGACTCCAAACTAGACCAGGGGCAAGTCAGTACTAGAGCGCTCTGCAGAGGTAACACAGTCTCTCCTGTTTGCTTAACACAGTGGACACACCATTACCCAACATGCTACACTTATACGCGTAGGATAATGGAAGAGTGACACTGAAAGAGGTAAAGAGGGGATACAGAGACAAGAAGACTGAGAGAGAGAGAGAGAGAGTTGGAGAAAGGGAGACCGAGATCAGTAAAAAGAGAGAAAAGAGAAAGAGGGAGAGAGAGATGTATGATATAGTATAATAATACTCTCCAGATGCAAGACCAAATGAGGGTGGTGTGCCCCCACATTTGAATAGTGGTATGTACCTACATTTGTTCTGCAGACAAGGAACTGCAAGAATGGGGTGTGTGTGTGTGTGTGTGTGTGTGTGTGTGTGTGTGTGTGTGCGTGTGTGTGTGCGTGCGTGTGAGTGTGTGTGTGTGTGTGTGTGTGTGTGTGTGTGTGTGTGTGTGTGCTGACTGGGGAAGGGCTTAGGGCAGGTCAGGGGCACACCTGGAGTGTGTGAATATGCTGAAAGACAGAAGAGGTGCTGGATTTCTGGATTTAACCCCAGTGCACATTTCTGACTCACCAGGTGTTTTACAATGAATTAAATGTGGGATTGCAGGGAACATTACTTATAATCACACAGAACACCCCCCGCCTACACACACACACACACACACACACACACACACACCAGTTGCATGGTTTGAGATAGAAGCAAAAGTGATTTATTGTATTTACAGTGTTGTAAGGACCCAATGACAATTAAAAAGAGGGCAAACACATATTTCCTGTTCTTACACACACACACACACACACACACACACACACACACACACACACACACACACACACACACACACACACACTCATGTTTTAACACATATATCTTATACACCCCCATAGTCATAGACAATCACCTAGCTGTGCCTTTAGAGACATAGATGATCGGCTGGCTGTGCCTTTAGAGTCATAGACGGTCGGCTAGCTGTGCCTTTAGATTCATAGATGGTCGGCTAGCTGTGCCTTTAGAGACACACATGATTGGCTAGCTGTGCCTTTAGTGTCATAGACGATCGGCTAGCTGTGCCTTTAGTCATAGATGATAGCCTAGCTGTGCCTTTGGAGACAAAGACAATCAGCTAGCTGTGCCATAAGAGACATAGATGATCGACTAGCTATGCCATTGAAGACACACATGATCGGCTAGCTGTGCCTTTAGAGTCATAGACAATCCTCTAGCTGTGCCTTTGAAGACATATACGATAGACTAGCTGTGCCTATAGAGACATAGACGATCGGCTAGCTGTGCCTTTGGAAACATAGATGATCGGCTAGCTGTGCCTTTGGAGACATAGCTGATCGGCTAGCTGTGCCTTTATATTCATAGATGATTGGCTAGCAGTGCCTTTAGAGTCATAGATGATCGGCTAGCTGTGCCTTTGTACGTAACTCATGTACCTGTGGGCTGAACAGTACTGTCAATAAAATGTTACATGTAGAAAATATTTGTTGATGCACATTCAATATAATGAAGTTCTAGTGCTATTTCATAACAATACATTTGATAACCTTTTCCCTTTTCTGTACTATTTCAGTATGATAGAACATCTTATAAATATGTTAGCAATATATAGTACAACTTTATAGTTTATTTTACGGGACTTTGCATGATACAAAAATATTGATCACAGTGTTCCTTTGCAAAGATTCCAAATTGCTATGAACATAGTTTCAAAACATTTAGTGGCAATAAATTATATAATCAATATCTGACAATAATGAGTAAACAAATCTGTTGAAGATGTAGAAAATTAAATGGCTCCAGCCTTTAAAAAAATCTCTCCTGGCAATCAAGTTCAAAGTAGCCCAAACTCGCGTCCTGCACCTGATGTTGGAGGTTAGGCCTACAATCCAACATCTTCACGTTTTCTTTAGTGAGTCCCCAAAATAACGGTTGGCTGTTCCACTCCTGTCGGTATAGTCGCCGATCCCCTGTGTGCCACTCCGTAACATTAGCGTCTCTGTGGGCCGTTAGCGTCGTGAGCTCCACGCCCTGTGCGCTAGTTGGTTCTCCTCCAGAAGTTGGGAATGCAGTGACAAACTTCCTCGCTGTAGTGAAAACCGTCCTCGCATCGCCGCTTTTTCTTCGGGTCCATGAGACATGGCAGCCGGTAGCAGCTGAGGGGGGGGAGAGAGAGAGAGAGAGAGAGAGAGAGAGAGAGAGAGAGAGAGAGAAAGAGAGAGAGAGAGATGGAGACAGAGAGATGGTGTGTTTTATTACTGATAGGGAGAGAGAGTATGTGTGTGTATAATTAGCGGATGTTACTTGAGTACTATAAGTCTTGTATTTTGCTAAAAAAGCCTATGTAGATTAGTATCACCGGCAAAACATTTTTTATTGTGCATCATGGGAGTGAGTTGGTTTTGAACCTTAATTTTCTGACCACTTTTTATTGCTGTTGGGATGTGGATAGATTAAAAAAAAAGAAAGAAAAAGGCAACTGGTCTATGTTCCATCCCAGTGTTACACTCATTGTTCCTACTGCGGAAGCTACAAGCTGGGAGTGGGAGAGCAGACCTTGGGAAAGCGCGTGTTGCCGCAGGAATCAGGACCTGCTATATGAGCGCTACGGCACAGTGAAAAGAGCTGTAATGATGGACCTGCTGTCACGGGACCTGGAGCCGTGCGGGAGGACCCACTTCCTGGTCCATAGCTGCTGCAGCCCTGACAGCAATCCAGAAAGGTGAGACGCAGCCGTAACCAGGCGACGTTCCGCCGGTAGGCTCTCGGAGGAATGCGCTGGCTTGATTACCGCTTTGCGCGTGAGCCAAGCATGCAGCCCTCTGGTCCTAACGAGCTTGAACCTGGGTTCATATCAACCTGACACTTAATGATGTTGTTGATCTAGTTTTACAACATACAATCAAGTACAGGACTGTCACTGCATCAGAGTCGTGATGCTCCATAACCTTAGTCAACTGGTAACTGTTAGGGAGGCGTAGACAGACTATAGAATGTTTTAATGAGGTTCAAATGACTGGCACATCCACACGCACACACATTAAAAGCATGACTACATATACATGGTGTAAGCATGTGTGAGTTGCAGTTGAAATTGATGAAAGCAGTTGCGTAATTCATGCCGGTGTCTTCAGCTATCCTCCATACATCACGGAGTTGGGGAGGAATTGGGACTCTCGCTGCACATGTTCCCATCGTAAAACCTCATTACTCATATACATTTATTGCAGCTGTTTGCTGATAGAACCTTCTGGCTTCAGTTCTGGATGTGGTATATGCAGCGTTGCGCCGCATATGAGGTAGCTGACGGTTACATAGCTCTCAGGCTGTCAAAGGGCATTAGGTTTCCGTTATCCGTGTTTTAACCAGCAAATCACACAGCAGTTCTTGACTTGGAACAGGTGCACTGGAGCAGAAGAAAGCACTGTGTGTAGGGCTGAGAAACCCTGCATGGAACCCAGAGGAACTCTGCACAGAATCTGGAGGAACCCTGCATGGAACCCAGAGGAACCCTGCACGGACCCAAGAGGAACCCTGCACGGGACCCAAGAGGAACCCTGCACGGGACCCAAGAGGAGCCCTGCACCAGGTCAACAGCTTTTTTTTACAACCCCATTTCATTCCCATTATTTTCTCGCCGCTTGCTCTGTTTACGGGCCACGTTACCTGCACGTGGCTGGCTGGAACCTCTTGCCTTTGAGAAAGCACGTTCTGGTCGACTCCGTGCACTCACACGTGCACTTAGTGTGGTTGAGCGGATGACTGCTGGGACAAGTCCTGGTGCATGTGCACTGGCACGTGTCCTTGTTGAAGGTGTGGTGGGGACCGCAGGGGGACAGCTGCGCTCTACATGCACACTGACAGGTCCCCCTGTCCAGGTGGCGCAGTGGGCCACACCGCGATGTCTGCAGGTCCCTCCGGCACACGCACTGACACGTGTCTTCGTCCAGCTCTTTGTGGGGACCACAGAGATCCTGATCCACGAAATCTGGAAAAAGAAAACAAAGATCAGACCACACAGGTCCCGTTAAGATTTAATCATACATTTCCTTAAGTCTTTCTGAGGAGCGACTCTATTTTTAAACCTTCTGCCTGAAGGCGTAGAGTCCTTGGACTGTTCTGTGCACATTTACGTATGTCAGGAGAAATGTCCAAGACACTTTTTTTGTCAAGACATGATAAACCGTTTAGCAGTCGTGCGTTCCTGCTGAGCACCCCACCCCCCCACAGCCTGGTTCTCTAAACACGTGTTTGTCTGTTCTGTGTTTGGCATTGTGCCATATGTCACTGCTGAGTCTGCTCACATTTTGATAGATTTTTAAAATGATATTCATAAAACACAGCTGGGCTCCCAGTGCAGGGCAGCTTGCCCTCATATCAAAGCTCGCTGCCCTCATATCAAAGCTCGTCGTTTCCAAAGGCATAACTCAGATTATATTTATCACTCTAAAAAGAAGCCAAATTCAGGACCTTTCTAATGAAGAGAGATATTAAATGTAAGCAGTGGCTCACCAGATGAGAAGAAAGGCATTTAAATATAATAAAATGTCAGAATAACAATAGATTACAATATTTAATGCAATATAACTGTTTTTCACCTTGCTGTCAGAGTTTTTAATGATACGACCCTCTCTCAAGAATTGGCAGAGCTACAGTAAATAAAAGGTTATACTGAGTCTTTTTTGGCATGGTTTTGTGTTTTTTTTTCTGGGTTGTCTGGGTAACCACATTTAAAACCCAACACAGCAAATGTCTCACAGTCCATTGAACCCAAGTTCAGGCATATTTTAAGATCAGGTTCCAGAATATTAGGGTGGTTTTGGGTGAGGAACGACCACATTTCAATGCCGCAAGTTCCACTAAACATTTTGTAGCGTAAGTGGTAATGTGAGCCCAGCTATGTCACATCCTCATATGGGCGCAGTACTGAGGAGCGCACAGCATGAGCTAGGCAGGCCTTAGCACAGTGTATCTAACCAGCGGGTTAAAAACCCCAAACCTCAGACACTGACCACTCTGGGACCTACATCCCAGAGTCTTTTACGTATGACATGGCGCATGAAGAAGGAAAAAAAAAAAAGAAAGACGCGATTTCTGCAAACTTTGAAGAAAACTGATTGCTGGGGGCGGCCATGCAGGAGAGCTGGGTTAGAGGAAACCGCTGCATACCCAGGGCATCGCAAGCCCT
>NC_137508.1:26555000-26562500 GCF_041902795.1 Electrophorus electricus
CATATACACAAGGCTCCAAAACCTCTCCAAAACTAAACCATTCAGTGGAAAATGTGCTTTAATTTACTGAATAATATACTTCTATACTTATATTAAACTACACTAAAGGTAACTATTTTTACAGTATCACAACAATATAATTAAAACTGTTGTTTAAATCACAATGTTGTATCTTATTGGTGGACTTGAATTTTATAATGTGAACAAATCCAATTTAAAAAAAATCAGGAATTAGGGAATAAACATTCTGTAATGATTCATAGGGCCAATCAACTTGGCAAGTTCATTTGTATATACTCAACACAGAGAACAAACCCTTAAAATATGAAGAACCCTGCTCCAGAATGCTTAGACCATCAAAACATTTTTAAGTGTTTAAGTTTCCTGAGCCTCATATTTCACATTTCCTTTGATAAACTGCTATGACGTGCCCTCATCTAGAGTCTGCGTTCTGTGTCTCATGCTGTTTCATGTGATAATCTTGTGTAATGGTTTTTCTCACCCACTCACTCACTCACTCACTCACTCACTCATTCACTCATTCACTCACTTACTCATTCACTCACTTACTCATTCACTACCTCATCTTTTTGGCTCTTTCACTGTTTTTTTGGCTGTAGGTTATTGCATCAGTGCAGAATTAAGCAGCATGAAAGCAGCATCAGATGTGAGCATCACCTCCAGTGTGTGTGTGTGTGTGTGTGTGTGTGTGTGTGTGTGTGTGTGTGTGCGCATGCGTGTGTGTGTCTCTGTGTGGGTGTGTGCATATGTTCACACCTTCAAAAAACAGAGCTGGATATAACAGCTCAAGTTACAGGTTCACTCTCATTAATCTCCTTTCTCCACCAGGTCAAAGGTCAAGACCACGTAGCATGACCTGTGTAGCTTTTTGTCCACCTCCCTGCCCTGTACATGCGGAACTCTGTACCTCCATCCCTGCCTTCAATAGGTTGTTCTGGGAGCATCTTCAGGCATTCCACGGGCTCCAGGAACAACAATAAAAACGACAAGAATCCCACTAAAGGCGTGTCACTGTTGTACCGTGACGATTGAAGTGCTCTTCCCACACTTCCCCATGTCTGCTCGGACACAATTAAACAACCACAGCCGCATGACGTGGAATGCTGAACACTATGGATGGACGAGGACCTCGGGAACATTTCAGATCATCGGTCCACATTAACCGGAATGAGGCAGTTCGGCACGACTGGCACCAAGAAGTCAAATAAAGTGCCAAACTTCCGACTCCCTTCTGCAGCTGTCCATACGTGGGCGGGAACCCCTGTGTTACTCCAATTACCACATGCTGAGAGCTTAAAATAAATGCCATAGTCCAGCACAGCGATATAGTGAATGGTTAAAAAAGAACCTTAAAAAGGAGCAATAAGACTTATGACTCACATGAGGTATCAGACAACTTCTCTGATGACTACCATGTGCACTTACACCTGGCCTAATGCAAAACAGAAGAGTTCTGGCTAATTGGGAGCGTATGTCTGCAGTGCGTCCACAGCTACGGAGCTGTGAGACCTGTGACCCTGAGTCAGCCGCCCGTGCAGAGGACGCTTTTACGACGCTCGTGTTATTAGAGCTGTGTCTCGCTCTGGGCCATAAAAGCCTGTTTACACTTCAGAGATGCAGCAGCCTGTTCGGCGATGCAGATATATATGCAGCTACTGCAGCTACTATATATACAGCATATATATACATATATATATACACATGCTATATATACAGCAGCTACTGCGAATGTCTGAGCCGTCCTGAGCATGAAGGTCCTGCTGCAGCAAGTCTGCAGGGCCATCTGGGCTGGGGCATCCTGCAAGGCTGCAGGTCCCTCTGCACTGAGATGTCCTGCAAAGCTGCAGGTCCTTCTGGGCTGGGATGTGTGACTGGTTTGGAGCTACAAAAGCCTCTTCTCTTTGACCTCTCCTCTTTGATCTCTTCTCTTTAACCGCTCCTCTTTCTCGTAATGTAGATCGGAAGTTGAATTGCAATCTAAGTCACTCTAGAAATTTGGGAACCTGAGAGGGCAATTACCTCCACACATGAATGCTCACACACACACACGGCAGAAAGTGTAGCCATAAAAACACTGTTTCTCTTTGCCCTGTTGATATTCATTCTGATGACCTGGAATCTTCTCATGTAGGCCTTACTGGTACAGTCTGATGCACTGGGACTACGATGATCAAACATTTACATTTATGGCATTTAGCTGATGCTCTTTTCCAAAGTGACTTACAATTATGACTGAGTACATTGAGGGAATTGAGGACACCAGCCTTCCCTAGATTACGCCATTCTACAACACTACCCAGGCTATCCCACACCCAGGCTATCCCACACCCAGTCTATCCCGCACCCAGGCTATCCCACACCCAGGCTATCCCGCACCCAGGCTATCCCGCACCCAGGCTATCCCGCACCCAGGCTATCCCACACCCAGTCTATCCCGCACCCGGGCTATCCCGCACCCGGGCTATCCCGCACCCGGGCTATCCCGCACCCGGGCTATCCCGCACCCAGGCTATCCCACACCCAGGCTATCCCACACCCAGGCTATCCCACTCCTAGGGTATCCCGCACCCAGGCTATCCCACACCCAGGCTATCCCACTCCTAGGCTATCCCACACCCAGGCTATCCCACACCCAGGCTATCCCACACCCAGGCTATCCCACTCCTAGGGTATCCCGCACCCATTGTACCCCAGCCGCAGGGTATCCCGCACCCAGGGTAGCCAGCCAGGGCCCTTCGTCATTTCATAGGGCAACCGCCTGGCCCACATGCTACAAACAGCCAGATAGGCACTTAGCATTGAAGCTTTCAAGAGGTGCCAATCGTGTAGGTCGTTTGGGGTCCACTCCTCTGTATCAGTGCTTAAACTGCATGTTTGTTTACGTGCACACATGCGCGCACACACACCTGGGTGTCCGCGCATGCAAACACACACACGTACGCACACATGGCTGCACACACATCATACTGTCCCCAGAGGAGCAGTGCTATGAAAGGAATGGAGGAGAGGAGCCTCTGTGTGTCCAGCAAAACAAAACAACACATAACACACTTCCACAAAACAAACAGAAACCCCTCCCCATTACATCTGCTTCTTTTTAAGTGTAGCATGGATGCGAAAAACTTCACAGAGGGACTCTTCTCTCTCTCTCTCTCTCTCTCCGATATTAAACAGATCTTCTGTCAGGCTGGAGTGGACCTGCGGTTTGTAGGGGGTACTAAATCAAGGAAGTTCATTGCCAACATCATCAATGGAAGTTATTTCATTCTCTCGTGCAACTTTGGAAAGTTATGTGTTTGCACTCATGTGTTGCACATGCCAGTCGAGCGGAATGAAAAACAAGTGTCTCGATCCAGGCCGGAATTCAATAACATGCAGAAAGTGGGAATGCCGACCGAGGATCTGACTTCCGCCGGTTAGGCTGGCCCTCAGCTGCTCCTCTATTCACAGCCTCCTGGGCACTTCTCGCACACTTCCTCCACTGTGCATCTGTTCAGTGATTCTGTGTGCACAGCCACCGCTGTAAACCACATTTTCCTCCATTTCTCTGAGCTGGAGAGAGGACTTGTTATCCGCCAGTGCAGACAACACTCCCGAGAGAATCTGAAGGCAGGAGACAGGCGACTCTTGTCCCTCGGTGTAAGACACGTGCGACTTATGTAACGTCCCAGCGTCGTACCGTGACCCTGGCTAGGAGTGATGCACTGGAACCAGGCGCCCAGCTTCTGAGCTCGCATTTTCATGAACAACTGAAGCGAGCTTTCTGTTCAGCCAGCAGGGAGGTACATTATCAGCCCCACCCGCTGTCGGGACTTTTTAACTCTTTTGAGTTCCGATGTAAGGAAGTCCAGTAAGATTTTGTGTCCGTGCTGACTGTCATGCATCCGAACCTCTGCCAAACTCCCTCTCCAACATCACCATTCCTTGTTCTTGCCAGCATTGCCAAGTGAATGCAGTGGGTTCAGGCATCACCATATATACGCCGAAGTGCTCCATCCTGCTGAAGTGATGGAGACACAGTCTGCTTTCAGACACTCAACAGCCCCCAACTCCAGTCCAAGGTCACTCTAGATGCTGGAAATGTGCTCTCTACCCCAGTGTGACCCTCCAAGTTCAGCCGTTCATTATGTATGACATAGATGAGGCCTCTTTTAGCACTGAAAAGTGGACACAGGTCTTTAGTTCTCTGGGATTGTATATCAGGGCTGGAAGACCATATACATGACCTCCTAAAGGTGTTGGTGACCATTAATTCAGTTTGGAGAAAACTGTGCAGTGCCTATGCAATGTCTGAGCAGTGCCTGTGCAATGTCTATGTAGTATCTGTCCAGTGCCTGTGCAGTGCCTGTGCAGCTCTTTTGTGACTAATGCAAATGCACAAGATCATTTTCAAGATCTACGACTGATCTGTGCAGAATGCTGGCACCAGTTACGCCCCAACTGGAAAACTGGAAGACTGGATGATGCTGTTTTTTAAATGGTTTTAGATCATTTGGCAGTCCAAAAGCCAGTTAAAGCACCAATACAGCCATTAATATGCATCCAGGCCACAGTGCAGAACTGAATGACATTAGTTCATTAAGTCTTAGCTCAGTGTGGGAACTTCATCATGAGCGCAGCGGGAGTTCCTGTCCCAGGTCTGTTCCTGGTATCACACATGATCAGGAAGCCCTCTGGCGTGCCGAACAATGGGCAGCCCCACCAAATCCCTAACACATCCATCATGTTGTGCTACTGTGCTGCTTCCAGGACCTCAGCATCCAAAATACATGCTTCTGTCCCAGCTTGTTAATGTCAGCGAGAGCACGAAGAGCCACAGCTCACTCCAGAAGCGTGAACACGACTCTCTGGGTAAATTCTCATCCTGCGCTGATGTCATCCTACCGCGCCAAGCAGAACTCCCTCAATCCACACACACAGGCTGAAAGGTCAGGGTTTAGTGTGGAGAACAGGACACAGAAAGGTCAGGGTTTAGTGTGGAGAACAGGACACAGAAAGGTCAGGGTTTAGTGTGGAGAACAGGACACAGAAAGGTCAGGGTTTAGTGTGGAGAACAAGACACAGAAAGGTCAGGGTTTAGTGTGGAGAACAGGACACAGAAAGGTCAGGGTTTAGTGAGGAGAACAGGACACAGAAAGGTCAGGGTTTAGTGAGGAGAACAGGACACAGAAAGGTCAGGGTTTAGTGAGGAGAACAGGACACAGAAAGGTCAGGGTTTAGTGTGGAGAACAGGACACAGAAAGGTCAGGGTTTAGTGAGGAGAACAGGACACAGAAAGGTCAGGGTTTAGTGAGGAGAACAGGACACAGAAAGGTCAGGGTTTAGTGAGGAGAACAGGACACAGAAAGGTCAGGGTTTAGTGTGGAGAACAGGACACAGAAAGGTCAGGGTTTAGTGAGGAGAACAGGACACAGAAAGGTCAGGGTTTAGTGAGGAGAACAGGACACAGAAAGGTCAGGGTTTAGTGTGGAGAACAGGACACAGAAAGGTCAGGGTTTAGTGAGGAGAACAGGACACAGAAAGGTCAGGGTTTAGTGAGGAGAACAGGACACAGAAAGGTCAGGGTTTAGTGAGGAGAACAGGACACAGAAAGGTCAGGGTTTAGTGTGGATACACTTACTCTGGCAGTGCTCGTCGGATGATAGAGTGTCGTTGCCGATACACATCCAACTTCGACAAGCAGCTGCACGAGGTGTGGTTGGCAAAGCTGATTGTGACAGGGCTCGGAGGGTGTTTAACGGGGACTGTGATCTCGAGCAGCTGTAGAGAAAATAAAAATGAAACAACAAATCAGAAAGTCAGAAAATGACCATGTTATAGCAGAGCGCTGTCATCACTAAGTATTTAGTAAACAGTAGCCAGTTTCAGGAAAAATGTTTCTGTAAAGTTGTTTCTGTAAAGATTATGTAAAGCTGATGTGTCAGTGCCACTTCGTTATTAAAAAAAAAACAAAACTTGCACAACTATATCATCAGTTTTCCTGCTGGTCTATTCTCGTCATAATAACCTGTGAATTATTTAACAAGGACACAGTGTAATTGATGGAAACTGCGTTAATAACCCAGGTGAGTGAGCAAGTGAACGAGTGATCAAGTGAACGAGTCATCAAGTGAGCGAGTGAGCAAGTGAACGACTGAGTGTCAAGTCAACTCCTTGAGGTGCTTCCCATCGAAAACAGGCTGGTCTGGGCAGCTTGCGTGAGAAAGCAGTGGGGCGCAGCATGGTGAGCCACGGAAGGAAAACCCCACAGGCTGTCGAGGACCAGAGACGGGACAAACATGGCAATGTTCAAAGAAGGCAAATCCGATCTGACCAAATAAAGCCGACCCCATACAGATACGGGGCACATTATAACATGGAATTTAAACCTTATCTCAAAGCCACAAAACACTAAGGAGTAAGGGCAGCTCTCTGGAGGCCGCAGGAAATAACATTCATAGCAAAAAAGAAACAGGGATAAGGCTAATTCCTACATGAATATGACACAAGCTTCCGTTTCGCATAGCAGCCGAGAGGTTCACAAACTATGCACCCAGGCCACAGCGACGCTGACGGCCCAAACACGGCCCGTGTCCTGACCTCCCATTCATAAAAGCATTCTACCCGTCTCTGTTCTAATAAGCTTCGCAGGTCTTCTCCTCTGGTGTCAGCCCCGCCCCCTACATTTATCTCTGTTTTTTATGAAATCTTTCTGTCTTGTGTTTATTAGCATGATGGCACAACAGGTGTAACACAACCACACACACACACGACTTCAGTGCTGTTAGGAGATATTTTGATCTGGACTGCTGCTTCCGGGATTAGCTTCTTCTGCATACCAGAACCTCATCCAGCCTCCCACTAATCGCTCACTCTCGCTCACTCTCTCTCTCTCTCTCTCTCAGACACACAAACACACAGACGCACACTCTTTGCAGACTAAGTGAGCTTACTGGGCTTTTACCAAGACAGGCAATCCCCAAACCTCCTCTGACTCGGTTTCAACCGTCCCTCCACTGTTCTCTGTGGTACTAGCACTCTACTGCTGTATGTTACAGTGGCGGTCAGGTGAAATGCAAGATCCATTTAAATAGGACCTGACACAGGTGTAGGGCAAGTGTTGTGTAACGCGGGAGTGATGACACATAGTTGATCAGTCCGGAGAGGGACTGAGTGTCTGGAGAGCTCCAAAGAAAGTGTTCCTCGCAGACTGAACAGATCCCAGCACAAGAGCATCTCCCCCAGAGTTTAGGCATTTAAAACCTGAATTTTGGCATTTGAAAAATTGATGCCATTTTGTTTCTAAATCATTTAAATTCCCTCTCATTTTGTACAAACACAGATGAATATGGAAGACTCGTGGATCTGAAAGGCTGGGCTTTAATGCCGGCCAGCTCGTACACAATATACACAGTTTACACAGTTCACAAATAATCTACTGCTCACACAAAATCCAAATTCAGCATAATAAACCTTGCACCCTGCTGCCTTACGGCTGTA
>NC_137508.1:26567500-26617500 GCF_041902795.1 Electrophorus electricus
AACCTCCACCATGAGAAAATTCTAACAAGTGAGAATGTCCACGGTGCAGTGAGAATGCTCAGTGAGAATACCCAGTGTGCAGTGAGAATACCCAGGATGCAGTATGAATACCCAGGGTGCAGTATGAATACCCAGGGTGCAGTGTGAATGTCCAGGGTGCAGTGAGAATACCCAGGGTGCAGTGTGAATGTCCAGGGTGCAGTGAGAATACCCAGGGTGCAGTGTGAATGTCCAGGGTGCAGTGAGAATACCCAGGGTGCAGTGTGAATGTCCAGGGTGCAGTGAGAATACCCAGGGTGCAGTGTGAATGCTCAGTGTCTAACCTCAACTTCCCACAGTGCAGAGAGGTCTGGGAGAGCTCAGTGTGTGAAAACACACGCCACAGCCAGCACTCCATGATGGAAAAGCGATATTGCTGTCTGGAACATTCCAGAAAGTGAGTCTAGCTCATTGCCATGACAGATCACTGCTGATAAAAAAACAACAACCCCCTGACCCCCCCAAAAAAAAACCCCCAACAAACACCCTGTACCCCCTCAAAAGCTCCAGAAACAAAATGAGAAAAATGGAAAAAGAATTTGCTTTCAAAGGAGTCTATCATTATAAGGCATTTTAATAATTAATTGGCAATATATTGGTTATCAGAAAAACACACAACCACTGTGTTTAAAACGCAGTCTAATGTAACACATGGAAGGCTGTCATGATGTGTCATGATGCTGCACTGAGTATATGTTCCACTATAAGAAGTCTGACTTCAAATGAGGTCACTAGTCTGCAAAGAGGGATTCCAGCCCAGTGTTTAATCCCCCAGTTGAATCGCACCCTGCTCAAATGCCCATCTTCAGGGAAACTCCGCAGCACTTGTTTTAAGCTTAAAGGTTCTTAAACGGAAAAGGCATTTTTAAAAAGCCTTTTCAGAATGAATTTTTTCATAAACAATATACATTTTGTAACCATAAATAAGCATTATATTGCTCCACATGACTATAGATGACATAGTCCTCTAATGAGAAATCTGGCTTGGTATGAAATACCAGCCATGACATAACGGTTAGGTCAATATATGGTTTACTACACCAGGACCACGTCCAGTACAGCAAAAAGAAAACAAGAACACAAACTGCTTCCAAAATAAAATTTAAAAGTCAAATCAATAAAATGTCCAGACTTATCTTGTAATCTCATCCTGATGATCTGAAAACTGCACTAGCCTGTGTTACAGGTAATGGAACACAGCATTTCAACACAAAAGCCATGTTGTTACTGGCACAGAAAACACATCCATTTCACGCCAACCTAATTTAGGTCTGCTGCAAAGACTTCATAAAGCAATATTATATGCTTTAAAAATATGCAGTGCACCAAGGCCGACATCTTGCTACTAAAAGTGAGTCATTCCACATAGTTCACATCAAAGTGTTGCATCAAGAGATTAAAGTCTCTTCTTGTTGGTGGTGGTCATTTCTAACTCTGGTTCCTTTGTATGTGTACAGGGAACTCAAACACCACCAACCCATTGTATTTGGTCTCTTGTATGTCTTTGCTTATAGTGATCTCTGGGATAACATGCCAGTCGGTTTCCTTTAGAAAACAATGAAGACCATGTTAAGTGTGCACGTGTGTGTGTGTTTCGTAAATTGGCCATGGAGGCTGTGATCTGCACCGATACGAGTAGCTGTATCGCTGTCTAGAGAACACTAACACTCTTGCAGACAGAAACAGATTCCCTCCACATCACTGTTAGTTCAGACTAATACGCACTTTTCCATCTAAGTGCTGTTTTCACCATCTTTGTGAGTATGCACCACAAAGAGCTTTTAATCCGGAAAACGAGTCCTTGAACACTCGTTGGCTTGCGTTCTGATGTCATTTGTAATGACTGTTTAAGGGGAGATAAGCTCCAGACAGTCTCTCAAACTGGCCGTACCTTTCTCGTATGTTCCTGATGTACCTCTTGCTCTCCGAACCCCATCCTCCTGGCCAGCACCCCACCACCACACTCCACCCAACCCTGCCCTGTGAGTTTGAGTCTCAAGTACCTCTAACGAGTGACTGCTGTTACCCATAAACACCTGAAGTTGCTGCTGACACAATGTCATGAAACGGCTGAAGACATTTCGAGGAGAGCGCTAACTACCCAAGTCCGGCATCTTTCTTTCATATCTAGCTATTATCAGTATCACGTGATGTTCTTTGTTCTTCAGATGCTAGTCTTGCAAATCCTCTGTGTTACGAAGTTTCTTGTTTCACTCTGTTTCAACCACAGTCTGAGATTCACATCAGTGGAACAAGCAAATTACTTTATATATTACTGGCTGATATCATGTTCCCATTCTATCACATTTCAGCATTTGACTTGTGTAAACTGCTGTCAGTCTTAAATTCCTACATGTATTGTTTTAATGGACATAACTGGTGTGCACCAGTGTCAACACTGGTGAATATGAGCAGATATTACTGTATCCAG
Organism: Electrophorus electricus; assembly: GCF_041902795.1. Classification (NCBI taxonomy): domain Eukaryota; kingdom Metazoa; phylum Chordata; class Actinopteri; order Gymnotiformes; family Gymnotidae; genus Electrophorus; species Electrophorus electricus. The sequence goes on from NC_137508.1 coordinate 26,569,971, forward strand.
TACATACGCCATTGTTTACTGTATTTACTGATATACATGTCCCTGGACTGGTATCATACTGATCAGAAGGAGAGAGAATCAAGGCACCTTCCTTCCCGCTCTTAGAGTGGGTGCTCGTTACGTCCCATACACTTCCCGCTCTGAGTGTAGGGGCTCGTTACGTCCCATACGCTTCCCGCTCTGAGTGTAGGGGCTCGTTACGTCCCATACGCTTCCCGTTCTGAGTGTAGGGGCTCGTTACGTCCCATACGCTTCCCGTTCTGAGTGTAGGGGCTCGTTACGTCCCATACATTTCCCGCTCTGAGTGTAGGGGCTCGTTACGTCCCATACACTTCCCGCTCTGAGAGCAGGGGCTCGTTACGTCCCATACATTTCCCGCTCTGAGTGTAGGGGCTCGTTACGTCCCATACGCTTCCCACTCTGAGAGCAGGGGCTCGTTACGTCCCATACACTTCCCGCTCTGAGAGCAGGGGCTCGTTACGTCCCATACATTTCCCGCTCTGAGTGTAGGGGCTCGTTACGTCCCATACGCTTCCCGCTCTGAGAGCAGGGGCTCGTTACGTCCCATACATTTCCCGCTCTGAGTGTAGGGGCTCGTTACGTCCCATACGCTTCCCGCTCTGAGAGCAGGGGCTCGTTACGTCCCATACATTTCCCGCTCTGAGTGTAGGGGCTCGTTACGTCCCATACGCTTCCCGCTCTGAGTGTAGGGGCTCGTTACGTCCCATACATTTCCCGTTCTGAGTGTAGGGGCTCGTTACGTCCCATACATTTCCCGCTCTGAGTGTAGGGGCTCGTTACGTCCCATACATTTCCCGCTCTGAGAGTGGGTGCCCATTATGTCCCATACGCTTCCCGCTCTGAGTGCAGGGGCCCGTTATGCTCTCTCAGAGTCCCTGGCATGAATGGCTGTGAGTTTGAACTGCTGATCTCTTGACAGTAAACCTCAGAGTATCCTCAGAATTTTCTCAATAAATATGTATTGTTATTTACGTTACTGTCATGTGTGCGTGTCTGACATGAATGACTGAGTGCAGAGGATGATGTGAATGGCATTAACTGGACAGTGATACACTCAAAGAGCAGGATTAGATATTATTATTGTAATAATCATAGGATCACAATACACCAGGACCACAATACACCAGGACCACAATACAATACACTAGGCCCACAATACACCAGGCCCACAAAACACCAGGCCCACAAAACACCAGGACCACAATACACCAGGACCACAATACACCAGGACCACAATATACCAGGACCACAATACACCAGGACCACAATACAATACACCAGGCCCACAATACAACAGGACCACAATACACCAGGCCCACAATATACCAGGAACACAATACACCAGGACCACAATACAATACACCAGGACAACAATATACCAGGACCACAATACACCAGAACCACAATACAATACACCAGGCCCACAATACAACAGGACCACAATACACCAGGCCCACAATATACCAGGACCACAATACACCAGGACCACAATACAATACACCAGGCCCACAATACAACAGGACCACAATACACCAGGCCCACAATATACCAGGACCACAATACACCAGGACCACAATACAATACACCAGGCCCACCACACACCAGGCCCACAAAATACCAGGACCACAATACACCAGGACCACAATACAATACACCAGGACAACAATATACCAGGACCACAATACACCAGAACCACAATACAATACACCATGCCCACAATACACCAGGACCACAATACAATACACCAGGACAACAATACACCAGGACAACAATATACCAGGACCACAATACACCAGGACCACAATACAATACACCAGGCCCACAATACAACAGGACTACAATACACCAGGCCCACAATATACCAGGACCACAATACACCAGGACCACAATACAATACACCAGGCCCACAACACACCAGGCCCACAAAATACCAGGACCACAATGCACCAGGACCACAATACACCAGGACAACAATACAGCAGGACAACAATACACCAGGCCCACAATACACCAGGACCACAATACACCAGGACAACAATACACCAGGCCCACAATAAACCAGGACCACAATACAATACACCAGAACCACAATATACCAGGACCACAATACACCAGGACCACAATACAATACACTAGGCCCACAATACACCAGGACCACAATATACCAGGACCCAATACACCAGGCCCACAATACAATACATCAGGCCCACAATACACCAGGACCATAATACACCAGGACCACAATAAACCAGGACAATACACCAGAACCACAATACAATACACCAGGCCCACAATACACCAGGCCCACAATACACCAGGGCCACAATACAATACACCAGGACCACAATACAATACACGAGGCCGACAATACACCAGGACCACAATATACCAGGACCACAATACACCAGAACCACAATACACCATGACCACAATACACCAGGCTCACAATACAATACACCAGGCCCATAATACACCAGGCCCACAATACACCAGGCCCACAATACAATACACCAGGCCCACAATACACCAGGCTCACAATACACCAGGCCCACAATACACCAGGCCCATAAAACACCAGGCTCACAATACACCAGGCCCACAATACACCAGGCCCACAATACACCAGACCCACAATACACCAGGCCCATAAAACACCAGGCTCACAATACATCAGGCCCACAGTACACCAGGCCCCCAATACACCAGGACCACAGTACACCAGGCCCACAATACACCAGGCCCACAATACACCAGGACCACAGTACACCAGGCCCACAATACACCAGGACCACAATACACCAGGCCCACAGTACACCAGGACCACAATACACCAGGCCCACAGTACACCAGGCCCATAATACTCCAGGCCCACAATACACCAGGCCCACAGTACACCAGGCCCACAGTACACCAGGCCCACAATACACCAGGCCCACAGTACACCAGGCCCACAGTACACCAGGCCCACAGTACACCAGGCCCACAATACACCAGGCCCATAATACTCCAGGCCCACAATACACCAGGCCCACAGTATCCAGCAGGTGCACTGCAGGAGTTTGCATGAAGTTCCTCACCACACAACAAAATGCCTCTTATGACATGAACCACAATGGAGATGCCAGCAACAAGCGAAGTGAAGGACCCCTCAGTGACGCCCACCCATGGCCCTCCTGCTTCCCTGCCATGGCAACAGGAACAAAATCAACAGTGCGTCACCCTTAGCTCAGGCCATTCAGATTCACGAGTGAGGAGATTTTAATGAGAAGACAGCCAAGAGATGTTTTGGCTGTCCTGAACTGAAGAAAGACATTCCTGTGCCGTGGATCAGAGTGTTTGCTCTGGCCGAGCTTTCTCGTAACAGCAAGCCAAGTCAGAAGATTGAAGCAGCGCTGGTTCGGCGTAGGGCGTTTGTGTATGTCCTCAAGGTCCAGGCCAAACTCCTGAACTCAAATCCAGCGAGGGGGAACCTTCCAAGCCCCGTCACGAAGGCCGGAGCCAGGGTCGCCGAGGTTTAAGTTGCACGGAATTTCAAACAATTTCTCCCAAAATTACTTAATCAAATCCTTAGACTTTCACTGTTCACGGAAACAAATGTGGAAAAAGGCTTCACATTTGTTTCTGATTTCTGATGTTCCATTTGAAGAGGTCCAAAAAATACACAGACATTTACATATGACTAAGAATTCTATTGTGGAATGACAGGAGCCTCATCACAACTACTCAAAACATGACATAAGTCAAGAGATGACTCATCACGTCAGTCCAAAAAAAACCCCAAATGTCACAATAGTGGGACATTGCCAACTATCGCAAAACATATTTGTGGAAAAAACATGGTCTACCACCAGTGGAAATGAATTACCCTGGTAAATGACAGAAATAATCCAGTTACAAATCCACAAAACCTGGATGAATGAAGGGAAATGGGAAAAGGGTAAAAAACAAACAAAAAAACAAACAAAAAAACCCCACCAAGAACAAAAGGTCAGCATATTACTGCCTGTCTGTGCAAATGCAGCGCTTGGGGTAGTGGAGCCCTGCCAAAGACACTGTTCTGTTTTAGCAGATATTCAGACCTCCAGCACGAGAGGAAGGTCTTTAGAAGCAGAGCATGGCCCCTCAACAAGGCAAATGTGCTTTATTTTACAGGCAATGGAAATGAGTAGCGTGATAATAACAGGAGCAGTAATAATAATAAAGCAGCAGTGGGCTATGGTGGGCTACAGTGGGCTACAGTGGGCTACGGTGGGCTACGGTGGGCTACAGTGGGCTATGGTGGGCTATGGTGGGCTACGGTGGGCTACGGTGGGCTATGGTGTGTAACCGTACAGTCAGGCTGCAAGACTCTTTAGTTCAAATCTAGTATCAAATCTATTTGGCTATGAGAACAAAAGTTCCAGATAGCCTGTAACAGAAATGAAGAATTCTTTAAAAATTGGTGTTATCTAAATCATTTTTTCTGCTATACGTCCCTAAAACGAGCTGAGAATGATCCAGGAGGCCAGGAACTTGGAGCAGACATCACGTCTGCATGGTGGCATGTGTGTGGTGTTCCTGACTGTGTGTGGAAGCAGGCCTGCATCATTAGCGGGACGCATGCTGGTCCGCTCCAGACGTCTCCGCAGATCCTCCAGAGCGAAGCTCCTGAGAAGCAGAGAGCCGAGCACGCGGCCCTGCCGGCCGGCCGGCCGCACCGTCTGACGGCACAGAGCTCCGCATGGTGGACGGGGAGGCACAGAACCGCAGGACAAAGATGAGCCTGAAGTGACAGTGATGAGGGGAGGAAGGATTAGACCTTTAAAAGGAATCCTCTGGAAACCGCAGAACTGACAGGCAAGCTTTAGAACAGACTGACCTGAGGTGAACTGGACCCACAGACGAGAAGCAAACCAGAGAGACTCAGAGAGAAAATCGCTCAAAAAGACTCATTCATATTTTCAGTCTTCCAAGGGCAGCCGAGATGCTATCTGCCTGAGGTAAAAAGTGCAAAATACCACCAAAACCACTAAACTAACCATGCAGTGTCTTTTTTTTTTTTTTTCTCTCTCTCTCTCTCTCCCTCTCTCTCTCTCTCTCTCTCTCTCACACACACACACACACACACACACACACACACACACACAAATCTGGGGTTTTCAAAGGAAAATGGTTTTCCAGTCTTAAACAGTGCCCGTTACAGTGACCTGACAAAACTAGCAGTATGGGCTAACAAGCACTGTTGAACATTCCTACACAGGACAGCAGGGACGTTTTTGAATGCTTGGCTTTGAGGATTAAGGGATCTCAACCTTACCAGAACTTTTAGACAAAACATGGAATTAATTCCTCAGTTCTTGGTAGCACTTTTGACATCAGACACTGACACAAAGCAGCTTTGGAGAAACAAACAGAACATCTCAGAGACAGAAACACTGACAGAAGCCGAGACGCAAAACGCTGGAAACCACCCTCGTCCTCCTCCGTGAAGAGGGAGCCATCCTTCTCTTAAACAGAAGCGGTTAGGGTTTCCTCTTAACCTGATTGGAATATTTAAGAGTACTGTTGCACACAGTGAGTGATTAAATATAAGGATCCCAGCCATAAGTCCATCCAGTGAAGTTATTAGCCTGGAATTCAGAACACTCCTCAGTTATACCACTAGGACATTAAGTTCAATGACCTGTAAGCAACTTCTGACCTTTCCAAACAGCTATGGCTCTATGCAAAAATAAATGCATGAAATAAGTAAATATATATATTGAAGACTGATGAAAATTTGATGTGCTAATATTGGCTATGAAAGTGGAAATTTAACGAGGCACAAACTTGTGCTTCTGAATTACACCACTTCGCAGACCATCTGGACGAGGCATCACTCTAAGACAGAGTAACAGGGCAAAAAAACCAAAAAAAAAAAACAGCTGAAAATATTTTATCTGACTATTTAAAGCAAATTAACAAGGAGTATATATGAGTATTATACTCCTTTTTAAAAGGAGTATAAATAAATTCTCATCCCCCAACCATTCAACCAAAAGCCATTGGGCCCCAAGACATCTAAGTCACTGAACTAAGAGTCAATGCGCCCTAAGCTTTTTGGCCCTAAGCCGTTAGCCATAAGCTGAGCACAGACACGGGTGTCTGTGGACCTCAGCGCTTCTACATGAAAGTCTTACAGGAGCTTAAACAGATCACAGGCTGCTCAGCCATCTTCAAACAGAAAGGCACCTTGGTCTCCAGGGAGACCACCTAAGACACTGTGGAAGTGGGAGGTGTGGTCTCCACTTATTTACGACCATCACAGTTTGGCGCAGTTTTAGTGTCAGGAGAGCAGATTGTGTTTATTACGGTTGCCACAACAGCTAGTGATAGCAAGCATTCTGTACCCTCGGTTAAACACCGGAAGATAAGGTGTTTTCTCATAAGGAAGATGAGAAAGAAGAAAGATGATTATCCACATTACTCACATTAAAGGGAAAAATCTCTATTTAAGAACCGGTTTTGTCATTGTGTGTGTGTGTGTGTACATTACAATCCCATGCAAAAAAACTGTTAGTGAATTAATGAAATTAATGAATTAATTTAGTTTAAAATTAAAATAATTAAAATAATTTCATTTAAATTTCTGCATAACTGTGTTTGGAAATGAACAGATGATGATGTGGTTGGCCTTAAACACTACATACATCAGTTTATGGACTACTTCAGCATTGACACGAAAACATTTCCCATGTCAGATTTCCTTTAGCCTTCACATATTTTTTCCATTAATCTGATTCAACTGTTTGTGGGTTGCAATGGAAACAACTAAAGAGTCTAAGAGAAAGACACAATGCTTTTGTTTGTCTTCGGCGTGCCTAACTTTAGTGTTTGCCACTAGATTGAAATTGGCAGCCTAAAGCTAGCTCAGATACAAAAAGCCACAGAAAGGCTTAGACACCAGAGCTCAGCTCTGAAACAACGCTGCCAGTACACACCATGTGTGGAGAGGACAGGAGATGCACTGCAGAGACTCTCACCCCCAGTGAACCACAGTGAAGGTCACGATACCCAAATACCTGAAGCTTCGAGGGCAGTAAAGCGTGTTTCCAGCAAGGCCAAGATGTCTCATACAGCAAGGCAGAAAATCTCTCTCTCTCTCTCTCTCTCTCTCTCTCTCTCCTCTCACACACACATGCGAAAACAAGAAAAAGAACAACTTCCACCATCTGCCTGTTGTGCTGTAGTGGGAAGCGCAGCTAGTTAATGCAGAAAGACAGTGATCCGAAACACATGAGCAAGAGGAGGAAGAGGAGGAAGAGGAGCTTTTAAAGCGTTTAAGTCGAAAAGATGAAGTTACAAGTTACTTCTATCACTTTCATAAACAGAAGACTGGAGGTAAAGTGTTGCTCAAAGTTCTAATTATTCTAATATGGGGCTCTTTGCAAAAGGAATCATTAATGTATATTTTCAAAAAACAAGTAAAAAACATGTAACAGGAAGCAGTCATGCTGTTTCCCCCCGACCCAGGAAGGGGTTCTGCCTCTTGCTTTCCATTGAGCACGGTTGCCCTCCAGCGCCCCCACGCAGGGCCACACGTTATCCCAACCTGCTCTGCTCCCCCGACCCCCTGCTCACGGCATCAGCACGCTCAGCTTGGCGCAGAGATCAAAGGTCGGAGGCCACAGACAGGCATTTTCCACTGTGTTTTGATCCAGACTGCAGCCTGCTCTGGAAGAGATTAGTGAGTGTTGTGAATTTGGTGAGGGCCACACAGGAGTCACTGATATCGTGTGAATCTCCCACATGCAGCCAGCTGGCGCTCTGCTTACAGAACGACGGCACACTCATGGTATAACAGGCCACTCCCTCATGCCTACTGTCCAATCAGACGCTGCTATATGGAGAACGCTATTACACACAACAAATAGTTTCTTCCAACTGTCAATTATTTTATTAATCAATAAGGTAGTGGAATGGATCAGATAATTGGCAATAGTACCAGTAAGCCCACCCACACAGGCTCACACACAGAGTAAACGATTTTAAAGATGGCTTACATTCCCTCTGTAGCTAGCACTTCCTGTCTAATTTATGACGAAAGGTTGTAGCAGTTTTCGGAGGCCTGTAGCGTTGTGGCCTACAGCCATGTAACCCTAAAGCAGCATGTCACTGAACTCTGTCTGTAATGAGTTATACGCCCTTGCAAGGGTGATGTGGGATGCCGGCACACGCAGGGACCCAGGTGCAGGGTGAGCTTGGAACAGGACATGCTCCCCTCTCCTCTGAAATCAAAGAACAGCGAGGAGAGGAGGTACCGAGTGTGGCTGCCCTCTGCCCCACAGAGCGTCCGCTCAGCGCACCACGGGGAATGGACTCGAGCACAAGGATGGAAAATACAAGACATTTGGGAGATGTGAAACGAGTTTGTACTTCTCAATCTTTCTAGACTTTAGATACACCAATGCAGAAATTTAAATCACACACACACACACACACTTACTCTTTTTCTCTCTTTTCTATACACTTTGTCAATGAGATTGTGGTCCATGAGCAACATTGTATTCATGTCAGTGGAGACTACAAGTATATTACATTAGACAACTATTACGAGAATTCATTTTCATCCTTTAAAAAATAAAAAAAAAACTAAGTTATTAACTTTTGTTTATTTTTCATGAACCAGGACATATTTTGACCAGTACTTTGCTTGCACAACCGATGGGGGTTTTTGCACAGCAGCTTAAGCATGGAGCCTTGCTCTGTTCTTTTTCCTGCTCTGCCAGGACAGTGCAGCGATACACTCAGATCATAGCGGGGGACTTTAGCCAAGTCTGTTCCTCCTAGGATAACAATGCACAATGATAAAGTCAGACTTCAGAGCAGCAAAGTTATGACTATAAAGCTGCGTGGATAGGGGAAAAGGTTTTACAGTTTTACAGTTAACAAGGGCAATTATTTCAATTTGTTACTTTTATTGCCCCTATATTACAGTCAAAAAACTCCCTGAAAAGGAAATATGGACATGTATAGTGAGGCTTTAGGAGGTTGTAATTCACACCAGTCGGGGGAATAAGAGTTGTTTACCTTTAATATGAAAATATAAAACAGCATTTATGACTGCGACACTGGCCGCAGTGCAAAATTACAAGAACTCCTACAGAAATCCTTCAACTTTCTGAGAGTCATGAACAGAAAAGACATTTTACTTTGGGGTTTTGGGTGTTTTTTTCTGTGTAGTTTTAATCCACATGAGTCTGGGTACTTTAAATCTGCATGAGTCTGTGTAGTTTGAATCCGTCTGTGGTTTGTGTGGTCTGTGCGTCTGTGTAGTTTGAATCTGTGTAGTTTGAAACTGCGCATATCTGTGTAGTTGAGCATCGAGTCTCCACCTGTCGGCTGCAGTGTTTGACAGAACCAGATGAACAGTGTGAGAGACAAGGCTGTGACCGGACCCGCGGTGTCCTAGACCCACGGTGCACCTCAGACACCAGTAGCCAGGTCACCTCCACTGCCTGCTTACAATCCAACAATCTAACAAACTCCTGAGCTTCTGTTGAGCTCAACACTACTCAAGGTACCCTTATTTGCTCCCGAAGGAGAAAGCAGGAATAGAACAGGAATGACAAGATGGGAAAGAGATGAAAACAGATGAAATGAAGAAAGGGAGAGAGCAGAGGGTGTTTTTTGCTTTCCCACCTCATACAAACTACCATGTATACACTTACTATTATTATACACCACAAATAATAACAACTAACGATACATATAATAAATAACACAAATAATTATACATCAACAGAAAAATGTCCTCTGCACACAATAAATAGCTCCGGGTCTATTCTTTAACACATGACCTTGCAAACCCTTTCTTGGTAATCCATCTGGCTGGCAGCTTTTTTTTTTGTCATGTAAGCGTTTCACAACCGTTCTACAGAATTGCTCATGACTGTAATAGCCAGTGAAATGCCACAATACCACATTTGCAACAGTTGCCCAACGCCGCGAGAGAGCTGATGCTGAAGCACCCCCTCCTGTGCCCAGCTTAGCCTGCTGTCAGAGCCGTGCTGTGGCATGGAAAGTTGCTGAAAGGCAGCTCTCACAGGCTCCGGTCAGCCCTAGGCGGCCCCAGCAGGGCCGCGTCCGGCAGGTGGACCGCCCTTTGCACCACAGATGAAAGAACACACGAACGTAGACTCTTCCACGGGGTAAAATCCCTTATTTGTGCACACACACAGACACATAAACATTAACTGTGTCTCCCTCTCTATGAAATACACACACATACTTGATTTTGTTTTCTTTATCGAACTCCACCAGTATCATACTCCAACGAGGCTGATGGCGTGTGCCACTGTGGCCGACGATCAGGTGCTCCACTGTGGCTGATAGCCAAAATGATCAGAGTTAGAAACAAGGTCGGTCCGTGAGCCCACTGACGACCTGCGTCGGTGTCCGATGACTTATGGAAGCCTGGAGAATCCAAATGGGTTCCTGGTCCTTAAGTACCCAATCTTTATAGCCACATGTGCAATTATAGAACAATTATTCGCCTACACAGCACATGCAGAAGACAAATAACCCGCAAACGGATTTAAAACCATGAGTAATGAGAGGAGAGATTTTCTCTCTACTTGTCGTTGGGTTGTGCAGCCTTTTTTTATCCGCACTTCTCAAATTCCACCAAAATAAATCTTAATAAGCTTTGAATTTTACATTGACTCCAGGGACCTTAGAAAGGCTATGGAAACAAGAGAGAGCGAGTCTAATTTTAGGCAATCATGATTAGCGCTCCAACTCTAGCACGCTATACTTACGGGAAGCGTTTCAAGTTGTCATCAAGCTTTTCACCTTTCACGAGGCATATGGGACCATTTACACACGCGCGTTTCTGCACAGTCCCACTAACCTGTTGTGTATCAAAAGTCAGACAAACATCAATCTGTACCTAAACTCACACAATGACTGTATGCGTTACAGCCATCTCATAGCGCAACATAGAGATTGTTTGTGTGTTGTGTTGGTGATCTTGTGTGTGTGTGTGTGTGTGTGTGTATGTGTTTGGTCTTTGGTCTTCTGTGCCCTTATGTGTCTCCAAGTGTTACATCTGATTAAAAGATTCTGCTAGGAACTTCAGTCCAACTAATACAGAATATTTATTAAACAATCTGAAATGACCACGTGTTTAAGATTATCTGTCATTTTGCTGCTGAGACATACACACATTCTCGCTCTCTCTCTTTCTCTCTCTCTCTCACACACACACACACACACACACACAACAGGGGAAGAAACTCCCACACATACCCTTAGTGACCCAGTGACACCTGCCGCACTCATTAGACTGGCCAATTCTGAGCCGAATCTTCTGTGTCCCTCTAATATTTAATTACCTCGAAATCTACGCGGTTCTTCTGGACCTCTGCAGAATAGCAGTCTTCGGCGACCTATCGTGTTTAAGCTCCTGAGTGTTTCAACGTAAACGTAGAAACTAGATTCATCACATTTGACGTAAAACGTGCATCTAAAGCAGCAGTGTGTGCATCGGCTCTGCTTGCTGTCTCGGGTAAAAGTGTCGCGCTTACCGGGGCATCAACTTCATCTTGGTCGTAATCGTAATAGTCGTGACTGGATTCGAACGCAAAGTTCGTGTAAAGGATTGCCGAACACGCCAGCCAGACAGATAATCCAAGTAGGTGCATTTTTAAAAAAGAAAAAACTTCAGCAGTCCGGAGGGAGCCGGTCTAAGAAGTTCCTCGTTTTAAGAATAATGTTTCAGTAGCAGTTTTTCCCCTCTATAATTTAACAATATGCATTAAAGTATCCAATAAATATGTGTGCATAAATAACTCAGACGATGGAAAATAACCGTAGAGAAAAATAGGACTGTCTTTTGCAAAATGTTGTCCCAGTATGCGGACCGCGCTCGGTCCCTTTTCACGTGCTTTGTTCCTGTAACCTCCGAAGCGGTCAGTGCGCGTGTGAAAGCGCGCGGCGAGTTGAATGGCATGCTTGGTGCAGCTTCACGGTGTCACTCCTGCTTCTCCTCCCCCTCTGAGCTTTTTTTTTTTCCCTCCTCAACGTGGAGTTTTATACAGCGCGACGTTTGACGAGAGCGAAATGTGAGTCGAGGCACGCGCCCCCTCTCCAGGAGACGCCTTTCTTCTCGCAGCCAACGTGTGGGTGATAACCGACAGTTTACACACCAACTCCGCAAAAACTTTTGCGCACTTACGCCACGCTTTCTTTTTAACTCGATGCCAGCACACTGCATTCAACATATCAACGTTAAACTGCATTAAACTCTTCAAACATGCAGATTATTCGTGCACTATAATGTCATTAGGATTTAAGGTCTTTTTTTTTTTTTTCTAGTACTGACAGAAAGCGCAGAGAGCGCCGTCGGAAGTAGATCATGCACCTGAAGTAGTAATCGTGATTTAAAAATAAAACATATTTTTACACACGACTTTAGCGGTATATCTGACTGGTCAAATGGATGCCTAGGAGAGTGGCAAGAGTAGATTACAAAACTGAGCCGTGCCGAGGCAGTGAAAGGTGAAAATCCCAGCATAGTACATGCAGTAGTTTTATTTAAAGGTTAACGCATTGCTGCACTCAGGTGTATGTACCGTGAAGAGAAAATTAGCTACTGCACCGTGTTGCACTCAATCACTAAATTCCATCCAGTACAAACATGCAACAGCCAAGTGTGACGTGTGTCCTGGTGCGGGGGGGTGAGGGTGTCTGGATGGAGTTATGTTCAGAGTAGTGGGTAAATAATTGGTTTGGAGGGCTCCTTCCCTACAGGGGGTCTCAGCAGTCAGAGCTCAAGTTCACCGAGGGCACTTGCAATGCTGTGGAATGCAAAGAGGATTGGAGAGGGATTTTCCTGCCGCGCGGTTTCTTTCCCATCTGTCTGGGGCTCCTGGTTCAGTGGTGGGTGCACGGGCTAGCGTTAGCAGAAGTGACGGGCAGACCGTGCGTTCAGCCCAGCACTCGACCCAGCTCACACGCTCATAAGGCACGGTTACTTTTTTAAAAAGTGTGATCTTTCAGAGGTGCTCTAGGACTGAATGTATAATAAAGTAAACATTTAAGCAAATACGATTAAAGTGAAAACGGGAAAACGGCACAGCGAGCCTTTTATTGCCCGTGTCCTCTGGTTCATACACAAATAACCTTCTTGGTTTATCACTAACTGAAATCAAATAATTCAGTAGATTAAACTCTGTTCCATGGAGCAGCTGTATGTTGTAGTAATAGACAAAAGCACTTTAACTGGCTGAGAAGCACACGTCAGAACAGCAGGCAGTGGATGAAGACTTCTGGCTTTTCTAGTTTCCCACAGGGGACCGGTTCCGCTTTCTCGGAGCACCTGAAGGGGCTCCGCGCTGGAGGGTCAACTCAGACCAAGTCCTAAAGTTCCACCCTGCACTCTGACCACCGGGCGAAGTGTGTGAGACAGCCATATTTACCTTTTAAAGCCCAATTACCGATTCCTCCCTGGCTTCTGGTATTCTGAAGTCCCGCCTAAGTGTCTTGTTGTTCTTTTCATTTACTGTAGTTTGTTTTTGTCGTCATTTCATTCTTGGTTCTTCATTTTATCTTTCACCTCATTTTCTACACGTCAGTCATGACCCCAGCTGATTCACATTCGCTTTTAACAGGCTTTGATCGGAATTTTCTGTTGCTAGACGTCGGGGTTTGTTTTAAGCCTCATTGATTATAGACAGTAAGACATCTGCATTGTTAATGAGCCAAGAGCTGTGATTTCTGCTGTACTTTGATTACAGTCTGGTGGCATGACAACAGAGGAGGGAGGTAAGGTCAGATGTTGGGGAACCTTTAATAAAAACCAAAGAGGACAGCTTCCTAACAAAGCAAAGGTATTCTTGGAAGAGGAGCGTGCGACAGAGGGGTCCTGTGGGAGTAAACTGGGACAGGTGCAATGGGTTAAGGTGAGGGCAGTGATCAGTATGTGGGGGACTGGGAGTGTGTGTGTGTGTGTGAACTTGGCTGGGTGCCCACTGGGAGCGAGGGGTCTGATTTTCCTTGATCATAGTTCTGAACTCTTTTTCTTGCTGGTGAACTTGTAAGTCATAAATACATAACTGTATAAGTCAGATGTATGTGCTCAGACCACGTTACACGTGCGCCTGCTGTGTGATAAAACTGCCTGTCCATTCATTTTAATGTCAGATTTTAATCAGTTCAAGTAGCTTTTCAAATTCCAGTCTACATTTTTATTATAAATTTCAACATGTTCCACCCAAACCAATTTGAACCAAAAGATAAATACACCCTTTAAACATTAATAGCCTATATATGAGTGATTACTGCTCTCTACATCAGTTCACCTTTTAAATATTTAAGGCCCATCTTCAGCCGACTTCGTCTTTCCCCTGCAGAATATTTCACACCTCCACAGGTCTTGTGAAAAAGCATCCATTGACTTCACCATGTGTCCTTAACTATGACCACTTGAGACTAAAAGCCCCCCCCCCCCCATCAGGAATTTACGAGGGGTTCTCATGACTGACCACCTGACCACCGAGCCCCTCCACACACACCCACCCCTCTCCGTCCAGCTGTGTATGTACAGCTTGTTCCCACATGGGGGATAACTGCTCCTACAGGAACTGGGGAACAATGATGTGAGTGGTGTGGCTGCTTTAGGAACCACTGGACACTGCTGAGGCTGGAATCTGTTTGGCCCTTTTAACTTCAGATAAGGGCGCAGCCAGTCAGACGGGTCACGGCAGGGTCACGGCGGGCTTGGCCCTTAGCTTTGCCATCTTGCGTCGTCTTTTTGATACCCTTTCGCTGCTACTTTGCGTGTATGGCACACGTTATTAGCATGAGTCTCTGGGTTGAGTCAGCGTGAGGCGTGTGTTAGCGTGAGTCTTTGGGATGAGTCAGTGTGCATTTGGTGTTCGTGTGAGTATTTTGGTTGAGTCCCTGTGAGGTACATGTTAATTTGAGTGTGTGGGATCAGTGTAAGGATGGTGTGTATAAGACATTTTTGGCCTTAAGAAGGAACTTGCCTTTAACAGTTGATGTTGAAGCTAAAGAAATTATGCCTCCAGTTCATAGTGTGAATATAACACCTCCTATTCCCAGTGTGAATATAACACCTCCTGTTCCCAGTGTTAATATAACACCTCCTATTCCCAGTGTGAATATTAGACCTCCTATTCCCAGGGTAAATATAACCTCTTATTCCCAATGTGAATATAACACCTCCCATTCCCAGTGTGAATATAACACCTCCCGTTCCCAGTGTGAATATAACACCTCCCGTTCCCAGTGTGAATATAACGCCTCCCGTTCCCAGTGTGAATATAACACCTCCCGTTCCCAGTGTGAATATAAAAGACAGTGTTGGCAGACCTTTTTTGGGTCGTGTCCCACACCCTCCTTGGGCCCGCCCTCTCCCCAGAGAAAGAGGGGGAAACATGTTGCAAGTGAGATAACATCCCTTAACTGTGTCTTTGTTTCAGAGCCGACACTCAAGTAACCGCAGTCAAGGAACAAGAAGAAAACTGGGTAAATATCTGCTGGATGTGAATATATAAGTAGGCCTATATGCAGACATGTATGAGTGAGTGTGTGTATGTGTGTGTTTAAATGCCACTTACTGAAGACTGTCAAGCTTTTCTGTGCCAGGACATCCTCGTTTCAATTTAATCTATTTATGATTTCATCATTATCTTACAAACAGCACTTATGACAAAAAGCCAGACGTTCACATCAGCGAGAAAAAGGTCTGGCTTTCGGAAGTCAGTGTGTAATATAAATCCTGCATGCATTAGATCCTAAAAGACCATACTTAATTCACTGCATCCATTCAAACCATTACAAATTGAGACTTTGAAACACAGTGATAAAGATGAAAGTTGAGATCGCTGGCCCAGGGACAGAAATCGCTTATCCCTGGAAAGATGTGAGAGAAAAGGGCATCTTTTCATTAACCCAGTTCGGAAATCTATGCGGAAACACCTGCAGAACTTCTCCCTAGACATTCCAGAAACACTAATCTAATTACAGGCGTAAGTCCATAATTCTGCAGAACATTCCGAGGGACCGTACCGTCTGTTTAGTCCAACGTACACCATTTTCTGACAGTGTCATTTTAATGAAGTCGTGGGTGATTAGAGAATAAGGTGGACGTCATACTGAAGTCTGGACCCCTCAGATGAAAGTGCGCATGAGTGTTTGATGTGTTCTTCAACAAACGCCTGAAAAGAGCAGGCTACCAGGGTGCTCGACCCTCACAGACTTGACGCGTTCGCCCTGCAAATCGCTCACGCCGACACAACACCGTACCCGGCTTCTTTGCGCTGACACAGAAGTGAAAAGGGAAAGAGAAAAGGAGAGAAAGAGAGAGAAAATACTTGACAGTCCACTCCTGAGCCGTTTGCATTCATATGGAAATGAGTGAGTCCTCTGGGGAGACTCCCATTTAAGGCCCTGAACGGTGTAATACCACGAGTCCACCTCTGCTAAACGACAATTACAGAGCATCCATCTCCCTCACACATACGCTGTCTGAACAACGTCACTTAGTGTTTCACACATACACACATCTCAGCTAAGACGTCTGGCACCCTCTGATAGCCACTCCCATAGGGCGGGGAATTTCACTTTAACATCTCAGGAAGGACCAGTGTATACTGTAACACTGTATACAACGTACACTTTAAAATCCACAAAGGCCCCAAATGCAACTGTGTGGCATGTGGCTATTTAAAGAAAACCCTGAGTTCAAAAGAATGAAGACCATAGTTGGTGACTTATAGTCCAATAGAAAAATGAAATTCCATGAAGGCCCTTGGCACAGAGGGCAGATCTGCACCCCTCCGGGGGGAAGCGCACAGGCAAGGCGGTTCGGCGAGACTCAGGCTGACCGATAGCCAAGCCAGCATCAGAAGGAGGGTAGCGGGTGAAAAGGGGTTGAAAAACAAACAAACACACATTTAGGTGCCTTGGTAAATGTGTGCACATAAACATTTAGCTCTGTCGTACTGCTTCTGTGCTACAGCGGGGCTCGCTGACCAGGGGCAGAGTCAATCACGTTCAACGGGGACCAAACTGAGCATAAGAACAGCTTCGGCTAACAATCATAATTACACAACAGGTAAAGCAGCTTTCAAAGCAATCGGACCGAACTCATGAGCTGTAAATCAGGGCAGCCAAAGCGGGCACCATCTCTAACCATCTCCCAGGCCTGGTAAGTGTTTGAGGCATGGTCCAGTACTTCCTTAAGCTCCTCCCTCTTCCCAAAGCCCCGGGATTTCCCCCTTCACGGCTCCAGCAGCCTGGCTGCCCATAGCGGATACTTTCTCCTGCAAGCTGACAGAGAGACCTTTCCTGAATGAGCCAGCTGGACTTCGCACTGCGTGGAACGTCTGAGACATAAATATCCAGATCTGAACATCTGGTCCAAACAAAGCTGCTGATGTTCTAGTGATCTCTGGTTTTCTGATTTAGCCGCATAACTGGCCTTATTGTACTAGTGGCTTAAAGGATCATGGAAAAACTATGATATCCATGTGAAAATAAGACAACTCTTTACTGATCCCAGAGGGGAAATTTAGGTGTAACATCAGTAGTATAGTGTAGCAAAAAATGAGACAGATGGTAAAATAAAGTAATACATCTAATAATATGCTGTTCTCAACAGAATTATTAGGTTTAATAATTGACCCGTTAGGTTTTCAGTCATTGCGGTTCATATGAGGACTTTTCTGGCAGTGTGTGTGCAGCAGAAAGGTCCCTGTTGGGATGTTCAGTGCACCTTAACGGCTTCCCTTAGCCCTAATGCAACAGCCGTGGTAGCAGCAGGGCCTGGCGCTACACTGTCCTCTGCTCAACGGCGCTTGCATCACCCCGGCAGGCAGTTCTGGGGCAGGATCCTCCTGGGGTTCACGCGCCGATCCACCAGGAGCTCGGCGAGAGCCCCTCGGGTCGGAAATTGTTGCATGAGCACGTGTGACTTCACAGAGTACAGTCGGGGGCCTCATGAAGTGAGTAGCACGCAAAAGCGCACATGCTTGCGGCTAAACACGCAGACAGGTGACGATTAACCCGGCGCGGTAGAAACGGTGGTGTTCGCCCCGGTCTTTGGATCAAAGGATCTGTCTGCTTACCAAAGCTGCCACAGCATGGACGCACATAACTTCTGGCACTGCAAGGAAGAAAGAAAAATTCCTTTGTTAATAGCCATCTGTGTGCAGCTAATACTTTTTGAACCTTTAGCGAAAGGACACAGAAAAGAAAAGAGAGGGTCAAGGGTCAAGGGACAAACGAGACATGGACAGAAAGCTCCCCAAGAGCAAAAACAAATGTGACCGCATTTCTTTAGATAAAAGTTGTGTAAGAAGGCTGTAAAAATGAGAAGGATCATATCATATGCAATCCCAAAGAAAAACCTTGAAAAAACGGGGAACCACAGGACAGAAACCCCAATGAAATTATGGCAGACTCAATGATTTTGACACCATGTTTCTTCAGCTCCAAAGGTCAAAGGTCTTTGGTGTTCTCTTGAAATGTCTGGACAATAACGGAACTTTAGGAGGTGGGAGGGGCCTATCCCAGCTGTATCAGCACAACCTACTTCTTGCTGGGGATTTGACTGACAGCTCCCTGTGGGAGAATGGTGAACACACCCCATTTATTTATATGTAGATATGTTTGTGTGTAGCTCTTTTGCGAACATCTCAGAATTGAGCTACAAATCATCTACTGTTGCCCATTACCAATAATAGACCTGTTTTTATTTTTTAGCTCTGATGTAATGTGCATCTACTGAAATGGAATTTGACCTTCTTTTTGGGGATACAGGAGCAGGGTTCAAATACAAGTCAGTCATCTTCCTCTAGTGCACGTGTCCAGTTTTATCCATAATCTTGTCCCTTCATGGGTAATTCTGGAACCCCATGAATCTAACAACCTCAACTCCACAGTTCTACACACATCCACCTGTTGCTGCACAGCTCATGGTGGCTTAAATCAAGGCTACGCTTTGTCATTCAGAACGCTCCTTAGTGTTAGTGTTAGTTGTGGAGATTCACTGGCATGTGAACACTGCTCTGGGGTGTTGGTCTTGATCAGAATGTTCATAAGCTGGACATGTGGCATGCCTAGGATGGCTGGGTAGACCTTCACACACATGTCAGTACTACACCATGTAGGACAGATCTACACCCTCATACATGTGTCAGTACTACACCATGTAGGACAGATCTACACCCTCATAAATGTGTCAGTACTACACCATGTAGGACATATCTACACCCTCAAACACGCGTCAGTACTACACCAGGTAGGACAGAGCTACACCCTCATACATGTGTCAGTACTACACCATGTAGGACAGATCTACACCCTCAAACACGCGTCAGTACTACACCAGGTAGGACAGAGCTACACCCTCATACATGTGTCAGTACTACACCATGTAGGACATCTACACCCTCAAACACGCGTCAGTACTACACCAGGTAGGACAGAGCTACACCCTCATACATGTGTCAGTACTACACCATGTAGGACAGATCTACACCCTCATACATGTGTCAGTACTACACCGAGAGCATTTGACTGTAGTTCAGAGGGTGAATGTCTGTGCTCATGAGTCCCTCAGGACCAAATAAAGTCCATGCTAAGGGTCAGGTAATGTCTCATTAGCCACAGTAAAGCTTTAATGGATGGCATATCATTATGAGGAAACTCTTGGGAGGTGGTTGCATTCTGCCAGCCACACACACACACACACACACACAACTGTCTGGTCCTGCAGAGACAACCGTGTGAATGGGGTTAAAATGACCCTCTTGAGACAGAGAAAGACAGAGAGGAAGCCAGAGAGAGGAAGCAGAGGTATGTGGGTCGTTTCCCATGAGGGTTTTGCCAGCTCCTGTGTCTCTAATCCTCTGGGAATCCATCGTGTGGTTCACCGCCTTGCTTAAGGAACAAGGAATTCTTGCATCAGTCTTTAATATTGAATAGACCCCCCCACCGACCCCAACACCTCCATAACAACCAGACCACAGCATTCATTTCCCAAAGTTCTGTGTTTTTTGATGTAATTATAGGACAGGATAACTCTCAAACGTACTGATTCGTATACATCCCATTGGCACACAAATGAAGACTATAAATAAAGCGTGTTTAATACGCTTCAGCCAGTGCAAGGGAAATGGTGGGGACGTTAAGACTGCAGTATTACTAACACTCACAACAAGGCTCCCAGGCCATTAGATGAATTCTGCAATTTTATAGCCATTTGTGCTATTTTCATTTCATTTTTTAATCTCAATGTTTTACTCCAGGAATTCACAGAACAAGCTGAGAGCATGTGACCCCTTTAATCCAAAATCCAAACTGACTGTTAGTAAGTGTTTGTTAAGATAAACCATGTTGCCTCAATCCAGGCTGTATAAAGCCTATTCTTAGCGTGAGTGTTTAGGTGGGATGGGTGTTTTCTACATTTTACACTCCTCAGAAAATATATTTTTTCTCATTATTGTCATCAAGCTCCCATGAGTTAAATGAACAGTCCCAGTGCTGTGGAAGTAGTTTTATAGCGTGTGTTTGCTCTCTGAGGGATCAGCTTTGTTTTCCTGTCTTTGGAGATTTCACGCTAAGGAAGCGTAGTTGGAGAGGCTGTTGAAGGAATGAGTTTTACAAACGAGTCAAGTCCTCCAGGAAGCTTTCCTACTAACATAGCTTTGCAACAACTAGCACAGGAGACCAAAGGAACAGCATTTATTCCTAAACATACATTCATCACAGAAATACACCATACAACATAAACTGCCTCTGTCAGACATTTGCTGATGACTCCTTAATGAACGGAATTACATGCAAGGATACTAATCTGAAATGCATACAAAGATATATGAAAGTCAAACATGATTAGAGGCTGTGTCAAAACAATTGTGACTTTTGTTGCACAAGTAAGAGCTGAACTGTTTCTTTGCTTTGGCAAATTCCTGTAGAATCTCCTGTCACCAAGGTAAAATTTTTAATGATTTAAATTTAGCATCTCTCTCTCTCTCTCTCTCTGTGTGTGTGTGTGTGTGTGTGTGTGTGTGTGTGTGTGTTTTCCACAATCTTAATTTAAGGCATTTAATCTAACAGTGTAAATTTGTTTCTAAAAATATAAATTATCAAAGTTGATAGCCTATGATTTTAATGTATATATATATATATGTAATTTAAAACAGCAATAGTAAAATGTAATAAATTCTAATTTATTATAAAGGCCCCTCACCAAATAGTTTTCATTCAGTCCCTCACCCTCACACGTGCTGAGCATATGTAAGAATTTCTTTACAACTGATGGAGAAGCAGCACGTGTGCCTCACTTAGCTATGCTGGCTGACAGGACACCGAGAGTGTGCACAGCTGTCATCAGACAGTACATTACACTTCAACAAAGCACAATCGCATAAATTTTCTTTCATTGTTTTGATACCTTTTGATAAAAAGCAGATAACAGTAAAAATAAACAAAAAGTAGGTGTGTCCAGACCTTTGACTGGTAGCACATATATTGCCATTTTAATTTTTTTAGCTTTTAATTATAAACAAAATGTGGAGTCAGCATGTTGATAATCATGTTTGTGTGAATTGCTTTAAATGGTTAAATGGGTAAAAATAAACACAAACACCTGTGCAGTGTAGTGATTTCACTCTTGGCATGTTTTTTTGTGCAGTTAAAGACAGAGGTAGTCATTTTCTGGAACAAGCAAGAAAATCTCTACATCAAGCCTGAATTATGAAAAACTGCCAAACTCATTTCAGATCAGCATTAAAAGCAATTACTGACAAGAATGTTGCATTGATATTGTAAACAGCAATCGCCGAAGCACTACTGCAGATCTGAAAGAGGTGAATGATTTTTCATGCTGGTGTTTTGCCGGTGAAAAGGTATGAGCGCTCATTAATTTATGTAAGAATTCTTCCTGTCAGTATTCCCATAAATCCCTGCCTACACCATGACAGAAGGCTGTGTTTAATGGGGATTCAAGGACCGGAATCAACAGCTGACCAAGTCCCCCAGAGATGTGGTCTGTTTGTGTGGTTTGAGGTCCAGCTTTTCCTAACCCAAGGCTAGTTCTGTCCCAGTCAGCGAGTAGGATGGCCAGACATTTTATTCTGGTTTCTCTCTGTTCTCTGGAACACCTGGACGGACATCTATTTTTCATCCTTCTGGAGTGAACTGGTAGTTGCTTTTCCGTTGAGTATTATTTTAACATGTCACTGGGTCATATCCATGTTAAAGCAAATTGTTTTCAATTGGTTTAACAGATCATCTCATGGCTCACCCACCGGTTAACCACAGAAAGTCCGCGCTCTACATGGTAATCAGTCAGGATGTTTGCAATGGTGTGAAAATACCAATAAGAAACAAGTTCAGTTATCAGTGCTCAACACATCCTTTCCTTGCCTACATGAATGTCAGGCCTTCTGTACACTGCACTACACTGCTGAGCTCTGTTAGCTTGGTAGATAGCTCATGGTCTTCATTTTGCGTGTTGTAGCGTCATAGCCCATTTTCCATGTGTCTTTCTTTTAGGTGCTCTTAGATTAGAAGGCTGTGGGGTTTACACGCTGAAGATCAGGGTGTCTCATTGGTTAAATTCGAGATGAAACTGCAGCCTGACATGGGGTTGCTGAAATCCCCACAGTAGCAAAGCTTCTGACCTCATTAATAGGAGAGTATGAGCACTTTAAGAGATAAGATGTGTTGTCTGAAAGCTTCACTCAGACTCCCTGTGGACTCCAGTCTGTCATTTACCAAGATTTACCTTTTTTTTTTTTCATGCTGAGGTTTTAAATGTTGCATATTAATCTCATTTTCACTCATTTCTACACCCGTACTGCAATAATTTACTACCAAGCAGCATGTGAACCAAACCAGCCTGGGCAAACCAATGGGCTACACAAGTTCGGTAGCAAGTTCATGAGGCTTCTGGTTAGAGGGGACTGAACAAACAGTTTAGTGATTATAGGGGTTCATTTCCTTTGGTCTTTAAATAGCCCAGTGGCAACATACGCAACAGGTATGTGCTCAGCGCACGCACAGTTCTGCTGTCGTTCTGGCTTGACCTGCGTTTGGGTTTAAAATGACCTCGTAAAGAGTCCGTTCTGATACCGGAAATGCACGTCGCTCTGAACTACCCATGCACAAATCTTTAGAATACATCAATTCGAAATTATGCACTGTAATGGCCCGAGTGCAAGGAGCAGGACGTACGGAATCGCTCGACAGAGACAGACATTTATTGACGAAGATTGAAAACATCGGCACTCACATGTAACACAAGCGGTGAACAGAGGCACAAACATGAACTCCAACAGGAAGACCAACTGTAAACACGAACGTGAACAATGACTGACAATAACGCACACAGTGACAAGGGTTTAAATAATTACAAAAATGACAAGACTAAACCGATTCAGGTGTGTGCTTAATGACGTAGGTGTGGTTACAAATACACAGTTAACAGCGAACTCCCACTGCATGCAGCGGCCCATACCACGTGACCAGTGGAAGGGGAGCGTTGCATGACACTCACATGTGCTGGTTCATTCACAAAGCAGCTTTAAAAGTATTAGAATTGACATAAATATGAAAAGACCTACAAGATGATACGCCAGACTTTGCTGTGCATGAGTTGCCCTTTAGCTTGCTGTTGTTTGACATTTCCTTCTGTAAGCAAAAAAAGCCAAGCATGGTCCAGGCTGCGCTACCTGGGAGGCTGCACTGATGCAATCACTTTGGAATAGTGTAGCAGGGCCGTATCACATGTAGCCTGTTATGGACTTAACGTTGTGCAGTTGAAGCGCTGAGACTCTTTACTGGAGACATCATGCATAAAATCAGCCTTCTGCTTTGTAATTAGAACATGTTACATATTTGCAGGGTTTGTTTTACACTATCCAACCAGTTCCCATCAAAGACCATTAAAATCATGCATTCCTCCAATTTGTTACCTTATCTTCCCCATTTAAAAAGGCTGCACGGGACCAGCTGCAAATCCTGTCCATTGTTTGCTCTCTTGTGTGTGAGTTTGGGAGTGTGTCCTGAAGGTCCCGCACAGTTTGGCTGATTTTCCTGCTCTGTCACACCTATTAAAGCTGGTCATTCATTGATTAATTGAACTGTGTGCATCTGAGCAGGAGTGTCAGCTAACAGTGTTGGACTTTGGAATTCCTACGGAATGGGTTTGATTCCCACAAACACACACCCTGTTGTACTGATAAATGTGTGCGCTGCTCTGGATAAGACCATATGCCAAATGTTGTAAATACTTACTGCATATGAATGGATCCCAACTGTGGAGTCTACACAAAACACTTCAATACCGTAGTAACTGCTGAGATAAAATAAAAAATGTTTTTGGAAGCACAAAAGGGAGCCATGCATTCTTTACATTCTTTAAAAGACTCTGGCCTTGCGTTCCTAAATCAACAAAGTTTTTAAGAAATCCTGAAAAGGCTTGTGTCATTTCCTTCCATTGTCCCAATGTGTTACCAAACTGCAATGGAAACATTTAAAATAAAACACTCCTCAGGAGCCCTGACAGCAGTATGCAGGCATTCTTAGCATATTCTTGCATTCTGCATCTCTTCTCAGAGCAGCTGTTTTTCATTTTCGCATATGCGTGAATACTACAGTCTCATAGCCGACTCTGTGACTCCCCCTGAGGGTTGCCAGGCTGTACAGAGTGACATTCAGTATGGCTGCCTGTCACAGCACACTCCTCATAAGAGAGTGTGTGTGTGTTTGTGATAAGGGGTCTGAATAACTACACTCGTGCTTCTCGAGGAATCCAAATCTCAATCCCTTCTCTCCCCAGGAGCATTGGAGAGGAGCTGTGGACGCCGGACCTCCTCACTGTGTGACAGACGCACCTCGAACATTTCGCACATTGTGGCAAAGTGATGCAAGGAGCTTCACCTCCTCTCACCTCCTCCCTGGCCCCTCCCACCTCTCCCGGCGGAGGATCGGTGGGACATTCCTCAGTCCCGTAACTCATATCTGATGGTGTTGTCATCCCAAGTAGAGGCTCTGTCATTTCCATCACTGCCTTTCCTTGACAACCTGCGCTGACATGCAGCAGGACAAAAAATATAGAATTCCAGTCTTTTGTGACTCAAAATGCTTGAATAATACTTGATAAGTCCTTGATAAATTCTCAATTTCAAGTTCTTCTCTAGCCTGCCAGGAGTCTGAGGACAGTGGAGCTGTGAGTTCCTGTGGTACAGACTACAGACTGTCTGCGATGGTGAACGCGGTCAAATGACTTTCCAGTGGCAGATCCCGGCTGACATCATGTCATTCCTGAACAGGTTCTGTTGGGTAAGAGGTGTAGGTTCAGACATCACAAACCTTGTGTCCTAGGTTTGTATAAAGAACTTAAGTTCTTATCTGTTTCAGTCCTGCTGTAATTGTAGTAACATGGAGGACATCTATTTCTCTCTTTCTTTTTCGTTAGCATTATTCTCAGAGATGAAGAAAGAGCCGCGTCTGAGGGGATATGGCCTTACGGGAATCCAACAGAATTCTGCCTTAGGTTGCAATAGCACAGTTGCAACAGCACAGGAGAAGTTTGAAGCGCACATTCTCTTTGGTGTCTGACAGATCTTGATCATGTTATAGAGCAAGTTGGGAAAACGGCAGTTCCTCCTTTGCAAGCGCATACTTACATTTTGTTTGAGCTCTAGTATTACCACAGACCCGCACAATTACCACGCCCGGATTTGCAACATGGAGCGGGCCACACTATCGTAATAAGTCCACTAACAACTGCAGAGGGTCCACGTATGGGGGGCGGGGTTAAGCTTAACCCTGCAGAGACATCGTAGGACCGTGCCTGAGGCTTGTGCCTAACACCAATCTTCATCAGGGATGAGTCACAGAGGGTCCCACATCCCCAGCCCAGCACCTACACCCTCTACTCGCTACCCAAAAAAGGTGGAGGTGAACACTGAGAGCAGCAGCCAAACAGACTCCACAACTGGTTTCAATTGGAGTCCCTCTCATTTATAAATACCTCTAGAAAAGTGAGGCCTGCATTTACAGAAAAGGGAAAACAGAGTTTGCAGAGTGCCGACGGCATTTAGGCCAGACCGGTTGCTGAAACATCAACAAGATAAATCCTGATATGGAATAAGAAATATTTAACATGCTAGTACATCCCAAAGACATCTGAAACTGCTTTAGGAATGGATCGAATATCTAGTTTATATAGAATATCACATTTGTCTATTTCTGTATTCAGTCATTGAAATAAATTGAGTTTGTGGTGATGTTACTCTCACTGATAAAATTAATTAGACACTTGAATCCCTATTGGTTTAGAAAAAACAAAAAGATGAATTATTCTTTCAAAGGATTCTACTGCTTAATTAAAATGCACACTGCAAAGTAATTAGATAATATCACTAATGGCTTTTTCGGACATGTTTCTGAAGTTTGAAAGACTTTGATAGATTTCCATTCCTAACCATGATTGCTCAGTTCCTGTGATCATTCACGGGTTGATTTTTACTACAGACAGGTTGCTGGACAGCTACAGGCGTGTTGGTCCATGTTATGACTCAAGCCCCCAGCAAAGCACTTCCGGCTTTATCGGTGCATCAGTGTGAAGGCCAAATCAGTCCGTGTTTCCCAGAGAGTATGTTAGAGAGCATATGTTAGAGAGGGTTTAGTGGGTGTGTAAGAGAGGGATTAGTGGGTAAGTTAGAGAAGGTTTAGTGGGTGTGTTAGGGATTAGTAGGTGTGTTATAGAGGGTTTAGTGGGTGTGTAAGAGGGTTTAGTAGGAGTGTTACAGAGGGTTTAGTAGGTGTGTTAGAGAGATAGTAGATGTGTCAGAGAGGGTTTAGTGGGTGTGTTAGGGATTAGTAGGTGTGTTATAGAGGGTTTAGTGGGTGTGTAAGAGAGGGTTTAGTAGGAGTGTTATAGAGGGTTTAGTAGGTGTGTTAGAGAGATAGTAGGTGTGTCAGAGAGGGTTTAGTGGGTGTGTTTGAGAGATATTAGTAAGTATGTTAGAGAGGGTTTAGTGGGTGTGTTTGAGAGATATTAGTGGGTGTGTTAGAGAGAGATTAGTGGGTGTGTTAGAGAGATATTAGTAAGTGTGTTAGAGAGGGTTTAGTGGGTGTGTTTGAGAGATATTAGTGGGTGTGTTAGAGAGGGTTTAGTGGGTGTGTTTGAGAGATATTAGTGGGTGTGTTAGAGAGAGATTAGTGGGTGTGTTAGAGAGGGTTTAGTGGGTGTGTTTGAGAGATATTAGTGGGTGTGTTAGAGAGGGTTTAGTGGGTGTGTTAGAGAGGGTTTAGTGGGTGTGTTAGAGAGAGATTAGTGGGTGTGTTAGAGAGGGTTTAGTGGGTGTGTTAGAGAGGGTTTAGTGGGTGTGTTAGAGAGGGTTTAGTGGGTGTGTTAGAGAGGGTTTAGTGGGTGTGTTAGAGAGAGATTAGTGGGTGTGTTAGAGAGGGTTTAGTGGGTGTGTTAGAGAGATATTAGTGGGTGTGTTAGAGAGGGTTTAGTGGGTGTGTTAGAGAGAGATTAGTGGGTGTGTTAGAGAGGGTTTAGTGGGTGTGTTAGAGAGATATTAGTGGGTGTGTTAGAGAGGGTTTAGTGGGTGTGTTAGAGAGGGTTTAGTGGGTGTGTTAGAGAGAGATTAGTGGGTGTGTTAGAAAGGGTTTAGTGGGTGTGTTAGAGAGATATTAGTGGGTGTGTTAGAGAGGGTTTAGTGGGTGTGTTAGAGAGAGATTAGTGGGTGTGTTAGAGAGGGTTTAGTGGGTGTGTTAGAGAGGGTTTAGTGGGTGTGTTAGAGAGATATTAGTGGGTGTGTTAGAGAGATATTAGTGGGTGTGTTAGAGAGGGTTTAGTGGGTGTGTTAGAGAGATATTAGTGGGTGTGTTAGAGAGATATTAGTGGGTGTGTTAGAGAGATATTTGTGGGTGTGTTAGAGAGGGTTTAGTGGGTGTGTTAGAGAGATATTAGTGGGTGTGTTAGAGAGATATTAGTGGGTGTGTTAGAGAGATATTAGTGGGTGTGTTAGAGAGATATTAGTGGGTGTGTTAGAGAGAGATTAGTGGGTGTGTTAGAGAGGGTTTAGTGGGTGTGTTAGAGAGAGATTAGTGGGTGTGTTAGAGAGATATTAGTGGGTGTGTTAGAGAGATATTAGTGGGTGTGTTAGAGAGATATTAGTGGGTGTGTTAGAGAGATATTAGTGGGTGTGTTAGAGAGGGTTTAGTGGGTGTGTTAGAGAGAGATTAGTGGGTGTGTTAGAGAGATATTAGTGGGTGTGTTAGAGAGATATTAGTGGGTGTGTTAGAGAGGGTTTAGTGGGTGTGTTAGAGAGAGATTAGTGGGTGTGTTAGAGAGATATTAGTGGGTGTGTTAGAGAGATATTAGTGGGTGTGTTAGAGAGATATTAGTGGGTGTGTTAGAGAGATATTAGTGGGTGTGTTAGAGAGAGATTAGTGGGTGTGTTAGAGAGGAAATCACAAAGCTCTGATGGACTCCAGCCATTCCCCCTTCAACATCATTGCATTTACAATTAACAAACACTTCAGCGCTATGAAGGGTTTTCTCACTTCGCACTGAGCTACTATGCTGGCTCCACACCCCTAGAGGGCACTGTGGTTTTTTATGTGTGGCAACATACCTGAATTATGGGAACGTGAGACGGATGAGGCAGGGCTGTGATGGCACACTGGGACGTAAATCTCCGCCGCGTGTCCTTGTGTGTGGTGCTGGTGTCAGAGTTCACACAGGGTGACGTGGGTAATGGCGCCTGTGTGTATGTGTGATCATTCCCACGTCCAAGAATGAAAAGGAGCGATGAGCAGCAATTTAATGTGCTTTTCCTCAGCTCGTCTGTGGGATGGGACGCCATGTGGCATTCCGCACGTCACACGCGCGTAAGGGATGGAGATAGCGGTCAACACTCCACTGATTTAGTGTTTTTAAAGGACGGCACTCAGGAAATGTTCGGTTTTCCCCCGCAGTCTCTCTCTCTCTCGGCCCTCTCCATGTCTGTCTCTGTCTCTCTTATATATTGTCTGTCCATTACTCTCTCCCTCTTTCTTGTTCTCTAGCTTCATCCCTTCCCTATCATCTCCCCCTCTCTCGCTCTGTCTCCTGCTCCTTGTCTCAGTGACCCGTCTCTTTCGAGACGAATAACAGATCTCTGCTTAATGCTCTTTTAAAAAGACGCCCCATCCTCCGCTTCCCACAGAAGCTAAATAAAGAGCTCTGTGGATGATCCTGGGATATCCGTGTGTGAAGACGGCTTTCGCTGGCAGCTCCCGGAGCTGTGTCTCTCACAGGGGGGTCCCCAGGGACAGCACTCGGCCCACCAAGAACTGCCCTGTATATAGAATATTTTGCATTATGATACGATTTTCTTTCTGCTTTTCCTGCAGATTCTAATACAATTGTACGATAAAAAACCTGAAATTGGTGAAAATTCACTACTGCATTATTGAATGTGTGCACACAGATAGCAATCTATTCTCTAATATAAATCTGGCACTCTCTCTGTCTTGTTATCTATCCATACATCTTTCCATCTTACTTAGAAGTCGGAAGAATGACTTCAAACATCATCTCCTGTACTCAGTCCAGACACTGCTAGGACACAATTTCAAATTCATAGAAATTCATATATATTCACATAGCCAGCGTGAACCTCAGCATCACAGTTTCAGGTCTCCCCTTCAAACGTGCCATGTGTCCCGGTAGTACCCACGGGACATTGGTGGGCCTGTGTCGCCACAGCAACCCCATCACCATAACTCGGCCGTGCCGCTGAGCCTCCCTGGGAAAGCTCCTGCCAGAGTTTCTCAAAGTCCCCAGAAGTGTTTCGTGCGCAGTGTCGAGAGGGGGCAATGTAAAGGACCCTCCTCAGGCTGGTTTTCTCCTCCCTTGCTGCTATGATGGTGGACAGAATTTGCCTTTTGCCCTCGCAGATTAATCGAGGGGGTGTGTGGGGGGGGGGAGCCTGTCCACAGGGTCGGTTGTCATTCACGCAGATGGTAATTGTGGAAGGAAGTCTGTCAGCAGGAAAGTCAGAGTCAGAGTGCAGAGGGACAATAAGAAACAGCCCAGGATACTGCTTTGGTGCTGCTGTTGTTGTTGTTTTCAGTCTGTGTGCGTCTTTGGTTGGTTTGAAGTGTTTGTGTAATGCATAAGAGTTCAATTCAATAGGATCTTAAACTGAACATCCAAATTGAAGCAATGAAAGGATAATACTTGGTCAAATGAATGAATGAATGAATAAATGAATGAATGACACACACATACAAACAAACCTTTTTACACCATTGCTGTCTAAGACTTTCAGTAAAAAAAAAATCTTGCAAGTAATCGTAAGGCAATTACCATTCATTACATTTGTAAGAGCGACCTCACTGGGCCTAAACCCCAGTAGATCAGCGTCTACCCCCAATAATGAACACTAAACACCAGCACTGACTGGCTGATAAGAGGATAAGTGGAGCCTCTTGCTAATTTGGTTGGTGATAAGTCAGACAAGGCTAAAAACATCGCTTTGGTCCTGCAGATCACTATGAAACCTGTTATCTACGTTAGACAAACTAACCTCTCTAACCACCCCTGAAGTGCTGTGATAATTAGGCCAACATTTGTTAAAATATTTGGAAAACATCTTTTCAAAGTGATAGGCAAACTTTAAAAATAGGACAACATCAACATCATCTTAGTGAGTTGTAAACTAAAATAAGTGAATAGCTGCTTTCAGTCAAGGTTAAAAACGAGTGTTTGAACAATTTCCTTTCTGAATTTCCTGTGACATTCAACAACATTTAAGATATAGAAACATCGACAGATAAATAGCCAGCGTTGACCAAGGAGGTCAACTGTAACGACCCATAAAGTTTTCCACTTGAAAGAGGAAATAATTGAGATGAACGAAGTTTCATATCTGCGGGGGCAGTCATATCTGTGCCGCGACAAAAAGAAATGTCCACCTAAACTCTGCTGCCATCTTCTGGTCAACTTGTTTATTGCACTCGTCCGTCTTAGTGAGCGGTGGCCAGTTTATTTTACTATCATGCCAAGTTCAGTCCAACTCCTCTCTAAAGTAACTGCGTGCAGAAACCAGACACTCCTGAAAAGCTCTTTAGCTGGTTCAGACTGGTGGGTTTTGAGCAGGAGCTAAAATCTTCCAAGGGGCTTGCTTCGAATATTTAAAGGGAAAATGTGACCTTGGCAGCGGTTTTCAGCTTTTAAGCGTAAATAAGCTTTCTTAGATAAAATTCCGTGACCGAAGTCTAAGGACTTAAATGTCATCTTGTATGATCATCGTCGTTCTTTAACTAGGTTTATATGTAGCCTGTGGCAGCAAGTAAGAGAGAACTGTTTTACACAGCTTGGCTAAAGTGCTTTGCTCAATTTACAGCTCTAATAGCTCCGGGCAAAAAGCCATGCCCAAATGAAATTAGTGGCGAATAAAAGATATGCATTCACTCACTCACTCACGCTTAGAATTACAGCTGCCTTATTGATCTAATTAACGCGTGTGCACGGCCTCGCGCCCGGCTCTGAATCGTTTTCTATACGTCGTACTTCACAGTATTTTCTGGTTCCCTGTTTAGGTTTCATTCATAAAAAAAACTCCCCGATCACTGTAAATAGGAAAGATGGCCTGAATTAATTTTGCTGTAGTTGCAGATAGAACAGAACATTATGTTCCAGCTCTCCCTGTGCGTGTGAGAGAGAAGCGCGCGCACGCGCACGCACACACACACACACACACACACACACACACACACACACACACACACACACACAAATCTCAGAAAGACTCATTTTCTTTTGCTTCCGGAATATCCGTCTCTTAATTTCAGAGTGGCTAAGAGGTAGGACGTATCTGATTATCCAGCTCCGCTAGTCAAAGCTTCATAATGGCGGTGAGTGCCTCTTGGGCCGAATCCTATATACAGAGAAGGGACATCGATTTTAATTAAACTCAGAGAACTTCATTAGATTTTCCAGCTAATTCATACCACTAGAAAGACAGAAAGGCATGCGTTTTGTAAATGTAATTACCAGCCTAAAAGAGAACTGGGGGCAGTTCCTAAGGATTTACAGTACGTGACAGTGTGTTATTAGCCTTTCAGTGAAACAAACATATCCAGAACTGTCTGCTACATATCTAGAAATCTGCTACATATCTAAAAAAAAACAAAAACAAAAACATGAAACTGACTGGAAACTCCATTTTCAACATAATTTAAAAGCAAATGCTCTAATGTTAAAAAACAAGGGGATTGTTTGACTAAAATGTGTAATGTTTGTGCACTGAAATCATCACTTAAAACTAAATTTTGCTATTTTGACTTCATCGCTGGTGCCGCAGCCGCTCTGCGTCACGCACCAGTAGACACCACTTCATTTCAGTAAGGAAACAAGCAAACAAACAAGCAAGCAAGTAAGTAAACAGCAAGCGAAGCTGCGTCTCTAACAGGCACCTCCGCCCCGAGTCTCCTGCTGCAATATGAGGTGTGACAGTAAAAACATCCACAGGGTCGAGCTGAAGCCTCGCTGGCAGAGGAGGCGGGCAGGTACCCAGGAACGACGGTGCCCGCCGGCCCCGAGCCAGACGAGTGACCGGGGAGCACAGCCCCTCCTTGCATTGGGACAAGACACTGGCATTAAGCCGCGTCTGGCAGGTTTCGTCTTTTCCACCGGAGTTGGGGATTTGTCTGCTAACTCTTTGGCAGGTGCTGGACGTTATAAACATGCATGTACTGCATGCTTAGCTGCCTTGTCCTGCAGTGTTTGGATTCGCTTGCTTTTCCCCCCATTAATTCTGCATACGGTGCGCCGGCACCCAATGGCCCGGGGAGGGGGTGGGGGTGGGGGTTTCTGCAAGAACTGCAGCAGCAACAACTCCAGTCTTTTCTACACAGTTTATCTGTGGCAGTACAACCACAACCTCTTCTACACAGTTTATCTGTGGCAGTACAACCACAACATCTTCTACACAGTTTATCTGTGGCAGTACAACCACAACATCTTCTACACAGTTTATCTGTGGCAGTACAAGCACAACCTCTTCTACACAGTTTATCTGTGGCAGTACAACCACAACCTCTTCTACACAGTTTATTTGTGGCAGTACAACCACAGTCTCTTCTACACAGTCTCGTCTACACAGTCTCACTGCTGCAGTACAACCACAGTCTCGTCTACACAGTCTCACTGCTGCAGTACATCCCTCTACATGGCTTACTCTGAAAAATGAGACACTCACTTTGAACTTTTTAATGAACAGCAATAGTTCTGACATTTGACACTGAATTGCACAATAAAAACTGTCACTGATTGAAAACTGCTTTCAGATTATATTAAACCTTCATTCTGCCTGTGTCAGTGTGGTTGCCCTGCACCCATCATTAGACAACACTGCTCACACTAATGAAATCCAACAGCGAAAAAAAATCTAATGAAAAATAGACAAATGAACATGATGTCACTCATGAATAATAACGTTTGATTTACTGCACATTAAATTACAAGAATAAACGGCCGGGGTTGGCCGAGTAATTAAAAAACTTCTGATATGGGGCTTTACGCAGATCCCACTGTCTCACCTGCCTCTGACCATGTCACCCCTTCCGATGACTTTACAAACGACACTTTTTAATTCTTGGAATGCACCGTTTTATTTTATTTTTTTTACCAATGCTTTCTTTCATTTGCGATGACCCTGATATTGCACATTATGGCCTGCTGTCTAATTCCGTGCTGGTGCTTAAGATTCAAAACCGTTGACGTTTGTGTTTGATGCGACTGTCACCTGCTCCAGCTACACCGTAGGGACCTGCAGCCAACAACACCCCACTGCCCTGGACACTCGACACAGGGCAACCGCATCTCACAGCCAGTGGGTTGGTTCAGACTTCAAGTTTAGGCTGAAGCAGCGTGGATGGCAGAGCTCCTCTTGCCCAGTGAAGTCTGGAGGTCTGCAGAATGTTCTTGCTTGGTTGTTGGTTTGCCGTCACTGGATATGCAAACCTTAACATACAGAGAATGTATCTCAGATGTGCTATGGCTGCCCTTAATCTATTCTTAGCACATTTGGTAATCTGCTTTTATACATATGGAAATCTGTTTTTAAAATGCTGCCCCAATTTAAATAAAGAGTGATGGTGTAAAGTTAAGATGCCTGTTTGAAAAGAAGGGAGACTGACACATACATGCAGCAGGACTGCATACATGGACTCCATCATATTTTCTCCTACTGTTTATGGGGAGGTGGTATAATTTCAATAAAATTCGATATATATTTTTTTATTCCTCTACAACTATTCAGAAACATTCACTGCTCTGCACACACGTGCACACACACGCACGGACACATGTGTAGACACACGCACACATTCACACAGCAATTGTTTTGAAATAGCTATCAGCTTGAATTCCTGGCAGGACTTAGCTATAGAATTGGGGGGGTTAGTATAATTCAGGTAATGCACATGGGTCTACATCAACAATGAATGAAAATAACTGAGCCAACAGAGCAATAACGCAGTGCAAACTGTGAAGGTCTGCTTCACTTGTGCTGATGTAGACAGACTCTAATGGCGGTACCAGAGGCTGGATGTTCTCGTCTCCTCCGCTGCTGGAGACACTGTGGCAGGCGAGCTGCCTTTACTGTTACTCTTTTAATTCCCCCCCCCCCCACCAACACACCCTACCCCCCGTGATTGATCTCGCTCTCCGCATCTCGTCGTGGCTTTGCATGTGTGACGGATCGATCCGGTCACGGTTGTCAGTCCGCGGCTTAGAGAAATCATGAAACTTTTCACCGAAGATGAAGGGGGAACTGAATATTCAGTCCGCAGGCACGGCGTCAGCCCCGGATCCGCTCCGTCTTATTGCTAGGGAATACCCATGTAAAAACGGGAACGGTTTGACAAGAACATGCGTTCTAGTCTTTGAGCAGCCTCCTCCGGTGTACGGCCAGTCAGGCCGAGAGAATTTAGCAGGCGAAAGGGGCCTGATCAGACCTGTTTTACAAGTCTTATAGCTGCCAAAGGATCCGCACCAGAGCACCGACCTCCCCCGGCCACTTCCCGTAAGGGCGGCCTTACCCCAAAACAAGCTCCAGAGAGATCCAAGTCCCAAACCAAACGCGTCTGTTTTCTCAACACGAGCCAACTTGCCTTGCTTTCTTTTTGTTTTTATTTTTTCCCCTTTTTTGCCTTTTAAATTTCATGTGCTGGACTGTAGTTTGTTTTTGACTGGTAAAGGGCACCAGAGCCAAACGCTTTGTTCCGGTGGAGCCTCGCCAAAGGAGCAGTCTCTGCTGAAACGTTTGTCCGGCGCGTCACACTGTAACCTACAGCGCTTCATACTGTAACCTACAGCGCTTCATACCGTAACCCAGAGCATCATCCACCGGCAAATATTTGCTCTCTGCTCATACAGAGCAACAACAGAAATCTCTCGTCCTGAGAACAATGTGAGCATGGATCCTCAACCGAATTGTTCCGTGGCGCGCCGTTTTGGGGCGTGGGTCACTGACCACAGACTGAACGACAGCGCTCGCGATGAACTGTGGACGTATCTGCTTATAGACCTCCCAAAGATTCCACCACACGCTGCTGTCTACGGTGACCGAGCAGTTGTGGCATGCCTTATTCATAAGGAGAACATGAAAAGGATTCTCAGTCTTTTAATTTCCTTTTTTTTTTTTGGCAAGGTGGGGTAGTGGGTCAGTATTTTTAAAGGGCAGATGCAGCTGACTGCTGTCTGAAGCTGGAATGTCTGTAAATCCAATTTAGATGAAATTCTGGACCCGCTGCAAACGCCGTTAATGAGGAAACTAGACAGAATAAATGATAGCTGCTGTGTGGTTTTTAATTTACTGTCCACTTTTCACTGTAATAATATACTGGCAGACAGCAATCTTATTACCAATCACTTATATTAATTCAGAATTAATTCATAGCCCCTGCAATAAATTAATTGTGATTCATGCAGATGAGAATCTAAGTTTACATATCATTAGCAGTTGTGCACAGTGAGAAGGCAAATGTTAAAATGATAACTTCTGTCGAGCTGGCTAGTCAGGAACGTGTCGACGTTAGTGTTCCTTCAGACTGGTGCTCACAGTATAACAGCCTATAAGATGCATCAAAACTGGAGGTACTTAGCCAATACGAAAGCAAATGCTTGCTGTCCTGTATCACAGCGAGATCTCCAGTGTCCAGTTAAGTCCTGCAGCGTTAACCTGAGCCCAGCTGGACTTGGTGCCAATTCAGCACTGAGGAAAAAATAAATAAATTAATATAAACTGAAAGAGATATTGGAGGGTGGAGAAGATATGAATAGACAACAGAAATTGATAAATACAGAGACTAAGGAAAATATCAGCAATAAAAGGATGTTTTTATGAAACAACTTTTAATCAATAATGCAGAGAAAATGGGAGTAAATCCAATTCACACATTTTTATTACCAAAACAAAACAAAAAATAAATAAATAAAAAATAAGATGCACTAAAATGCAATAATATTCATATAACATTTACACTGATTTTGTCACTTAAGAAAAGCTTATAATATACATAATATATATTACAATATAATGCTTACAATTTTTTTTTACATCATTCTTGCAGTCTTTTGAGTGTACTATTATTTTATATATATATAGATATATTTTTTTTTATTAATTTTTAAATATTTTTGTTTTGTATTTTATGTATGTGACCGTACATAAAAATCAACATGCTCGGGCAGAACTTCCAACATAACTATTTATGATATAAAATCAAAGCAACTGAGCAGATTGTTATATGAAATATTATATTGTGGTCACCGTAAGTGTTTACATGTAAACAGACGTGATGAAGGAAGGAGGAGGGGGAGCAGGAGCCATGGAGGGGCTTGTTGCCCACGACGACGATGCGGGCGGGTGGCGGTAATAAACAGGCGGGCGCACTGCCGCCCATGGACCATATCCTCTCTGTCTCGTTATCCCGACTCTAAATCCCTGGCATCTTGGCAGTCCGGGGCATGTGTATTCCCAAACACACTCCCTAACTACCTCCCCCACTGGTAACCAGCATCATCACATCGTCTCTCTCTCTCACACACACACACACACGCGCACGCGCGTGTGCACACACACACACACACACACTCAAACCCATAGCCTGGTGGCTAAATATAGAAGGACTAATTGGGTTTGGTGAAAATCACCATCAAATGCGACTGACACCTCTGAAGAATCTCGAGTGCATTGTTTTCATTTTGTTTTCTTTTTTTTTCTCTCTCTCTCTCATTCCTGCGGTACAGTCGCACAACAAGGGCTTCCGCCGTGGTGGCCGCCCCGCGCAGGACGGCTCATTTCATGGACAAACTAGACGGCAGCGGGAAGACGAAGCCACGCTGCTGCAAATGGCTTGCTTGGTCTGCGATTACGAGGGCCCTGTGTGACTGGAGGCACACGACAGACTGCAGGCTCTTTATGTTACACTTGTCACAGCCAAGGTAAACAAGGCTGGTGTTTCCAGTGTGTACAGAGTTATGTTTGTGGTCACAGGTCAACACACTGAAATGAGAAAAAACGACTGTGTGCTGGATTATAGCTGGTCACCAACTTGGGCTTGTTGTGCTAGTATTTGTTTTGCAGTGTAAGACCTGCCAAAGAAAGTCACTGCAGTTTGATAGGCTGATAGGGTCAGGGTGTTTCCGCTGTTGTCTGATCTGTTGTTTGCTTTGCCTGCTGCCTCACAGATGAGATTTTAAATATTAAAATGGCTTGTATTTCTCTGAAAATGTTTGAAATGGGGTCTGTCCGTGTTTTATTAGCTGAAAAGAGAAGATTACACCAATGTCTGACACAAAGCTTAGCATGGCTGCATCAGATGAAACAACTGAATCTCTCCCGAGAAAGTGTGTGTCGGATACAGAATTTGGTTTCTGAATTGGGTTTCTGAATTCAGCCATGGATGGCATTACAACAGCAATCTTCACTTCACCCAGAGTTAGAGAGGATGATAATCTAAGCTGAAATCATAATGGAGTTATTGTTTTAAAATGAGACAAATTTCTTTCTTGTCTGAATTGGCGAATGGCAAATCGGAGTTGTTCTGCTATCCGAGATTCCACCCACCTAAGCTTAGGATCTATTTTTCAAACCACAAAATTGCATCTACACAGTGATGGCACAATCATGGCACTGAAACTAATTTCATTATGATTTGAAATGTGAATATTGATCTATTATTCAAATTTCAAAATTATTTGTGCTGATTTTGTGCTGCGTATTTCACTGCTTTTGTAATCCTATAGATTTTTTATATTCTCTTTGAAAAGTAAATCTAGCATTTAGAGAAAATGGAAATTATACATAAATTATTGTAGCTATTAAATAGAAGTTCTCTTTTTTCTTACCCATTGTGCCGAGCCTGACAGGCTCTGTGGTGTTAGTTCCAGGGTGAGTGCTCAGTCACGGTAATATGTGATATCTGCACGCTGACACTGTGCTCTTGCCCTCGAAGGGGCAGGTTTTATTTGCCCCTTGTCCTCTCATAAAGATGCCCTCTGTCAATTATACCCTTCTGACAGATGTTCTTACACGACTGGAGTCTGGCTAACTGCTGATTGTTTCCATGGCATCATTTAGAAAAAGTGTTACCAGAGACAGCCTAATGAGGCTTAGCTAGTGACAGCTTGTGGTTCCACAGGTTTTGTTCAAATATATTTATTATAGCATAGGAGCATTTTGAAGATACTGTGCATCCTTTATTTTCAGCACAGCCAATTTACTCCTCGGTCGATTTGCAAGATGTGGTTAAGATTTCTTGTTATGTCTCATTGTTATGAGTCACTGACCTCAGTCTCAAAATAAATTGGTAGAAACCATTGCACATCTTAAATAGTCCATGTGGTAATTTTGCTCTGAACAGAAGTGAGTTGGCACTTGCTAAACATGACTTTATTTACTGTATTTCCAACATAAAGAGGTGAGATCCATGACAACACCCTTCTGTGGGCTCCAGGTGCACACTTTCTGGCTCTCGGCATTTCTGCACACTATTCTGCACAAATAATATATTATTTTAATGTACTATTTTATTTTTTTAATTTTCGTTTTTAGTTTACATAATTTATGTATTTTTACACTGAGTTGGAATAGACGTGGGCTTGTAATCTTTTGTAAGAATTTAATATTTAACTCAGCAGTTCCCAAATTTCAGTTCTGGATTTTAAAGCATAGACAATAAATAAATAATTGAATTGATGACTGAAAATAAAGTAAAGTGAAATAAAAATACACATTAAAATATCATTTTAAAAAGTGCCAGTTTTGGGGCTGACGGAACACAATGTTTGGATAGTGCTCGTCACAAAGTAAGACAAATCCGCATTGGTTTCTTTTGAACCAAAATATTTCTCTTTTTTTGGTACCCTACGACCACAGCACTGCCAATTATGCACCAAAAACCCAGTGAGCCTCCAGACTCCTGAGATGTATTCCCATGTTCAGGGAATACTGAGTGCTATCCCTTAGAAATGCAGCCAATTCTGACACTGTTCAACACAACATCGCTCTTCTATCCCCTGTAGAACTCACTCTACACTCGGTTAATAATAATGTTGTAATGTTAACGTTAATGTTAATGTTACTCAAAGGGAATATAAAATTGAGAAGGTCATCTGCTGTGCTCCAGGCCATGTCATCTGTTTCCTCACGTGTAGTCCGTGTGGGCCAGACTGGAGCGTCAGGGCCGGCACATCGC
Organism: Electrophorus electricus; assembly: GCF_041902795.1. NCBI lineage: Eukaryota > Metazoa > Chordata > Actinopteri > Gymnotiformes > Gymnotidae > Electrophorus > Electrophorus electricus. The sequence continues at coordinate 26,609,763 of NC_137508.1, forward strand.
TGAAGGATGACGTTAATGAGCGCACGAGAGCAGAGAAGAGAGCCGACTTCAGTAACGGCCAGACACACACACACACCCAGCAGCTGAAAGGAGCCACCGTGAAAGACAAGAACTAACGCATACATGAGGTGGCAGAGGAAAGGCTGCTTCAGTGTTTAATGCTTCAGTGTTGAGTGCTTCAGTGGCCATGAATATGGATTGACTCTATAGACCATATTTCCCTATTTCACTATTTCTGTAATAAAGAACTCATCTCTTTTATGTGAAGGTACTTGAATTTATTGAAATGGCCTTTTATGCAGATACAAGGGTGTGAATAACTGCATTTACTTCATTTATTGTTGTTTATTAGTTTATTTTATTTATTATTTATCAATAAATATTATTTATTAAGAAATAATTATTTATATAGTTTTTGAAAAACCTTTTTATATGGAAATGTATTGATAGCATTAGTAAATGTATTACTATTCTATTTATTTATACTATAAATATTGTAATATAATATATATATATATATATATATATATATATATATATATATATATATATATATATATATATATATATATATATATATATGTCAATATGCATATAAATTGACCAATTTAATACATTCTACAACATTGTTATTTACTAAAATCAATAAAGCTATGATTTACAGTATGATATATTTAAGACTTTGAAAACGTGTTCATCATACACTGAAGAAGTTGTTTTTTCACCAGAATTAACTGTTATCTTGCAATAATATAGATAGATAGATAGATAGATAGATAGATAGATAGATAGATAGATAGATATGGACTGCTTTTATCTTGATTCCATTTAGACTATATATATATATATATATATATATATATATATATATATATATATATATATATATATATATATATATATATATATATCTTGATTCCATTTATGTAAATTCCTGGTGCAGCAATCATTAAATGCTGCACTATAAGTTTAATTTTTAGCATTTAATTACAACCTTAACAATTATACAAAGCAGGGTACAATATTTGGCCAAAATTGAATGCTCTTGGCCAGGTTGCATTTAGTTAAGGAAGTTAACCTACAATACAGGTTAGCAACTGTCACAGGAATACCAATCACACACTAAGTTCAGAAAGACTCCACGCCGACACTCACTGTGAAATTTAACAGAGGTTGTTTGTTACTCTCAAGCTGTCTTACAAAATCAAGGCTTATCAACCAATGACACTGACGCTTTTGTTGTGAAAGTCAAGAAAAGGGATTTAAAATATTTCCACACATTTACCCAGTATTTTCATTAATATTCACATCATTCCACAGTGCGAATCTTTATGCTCTCCATAAATAACAGCATACTCACACTTGCATAAGTCTGTACGCTACTGTATTAGTTATATCTTAGTGTGTGTGCAACAACCGTGCGTGTGCACGCACGCACACACACACACACTCACACGTACACACACAGCATATACTGTCCACGGTATGCTAATCCAGACCCCCCAGGGGCTTTCCACTGTAGCTGAATGGGGGCGTGTGTACTGTATTCTCTCTGAGGTTATGCATCTTGGTTTCTTAACAAGTTCGGACTTATTCCCATTCACCCTAGTGACATCACTGCTCCTGTCCATGGGGACTCGCAGACACTCTCTTTATTTGCTATAATGCCTGTGACCTTTTCCTACAATAAGAGCATGTCAACCTTGCTTTGGAATAACAGCAGACTGATTAGCCCAGGGATTATTCCACTCAGTTCCTGCAGGGGGCGACATTTGAATGGTCAATACAGTAATACAGTATTCTGGCAGGTCCAAGAATGTGACTAGTTGTTTTCATTGTGGTTTCTGCTTAGTGACCACTGTTTTGACTTAATTACAGCATTTTAAAATGTTTTTTGTCAGCTTTATTGTCGGTTAATAATTTCAAAATCTACATCTGAACAGCAGCTGTCACTTTTGGCCAATCTGAAATTACGGCATGGCTATGAGCAGAGGAGCTGTGTGCGAGTGAGCGGCTTGGTGGTGGACCCCGTGGACACCTGCTTCACCTGTCTATGCTGTTCATCAAGAAACCAACTCTAGAGTGTGTTCCCACTGTAGAGTGTGTTCCCACTGTAGAGTGTGTTCTTACTGTACTGTGCTTCCACTGTAGGGTGTGTTCCCACTGTAGAGTGTGTTCCCACTGTAGAGTGTGTTCTCACTGTAGGGTGTGTTCCCACTGTAGAGTGTGTTCCCACTGTAGAGTGTGTTCCCACTGTACTGTGCTTCCACTGTAGGGTGTGTTCCCACTGTAGAGTGTGTTCCCACTGTAGAGTGTGTTCTCACTGTGGGGTGTGTTCTCACTGTAGAGTGTGTTCCCACTGTAGAGTGTGTTCTTACTGTACTGTGCTTCCACTGTAGAGTGTGTTGCCACTGTAGAGTGTGTTCCCACTGTAGAGTGTGTTCTCACTGTAGGGTGTGTTCCCACTGTAGTGTGTTCCCACTGTAGAGTGTGTTCCCACTGTAGAGTGTGTTCTCACTGTAGAGTGTGTTCTTACTGTACTGTGCTTCCACTGTAGGGTGTGTTCCCACTGTAGTGTGTTCTCACTGTAGAGTGTGTTCTCACTGTAGAGTGTGTTCTTACTGCACTGTGTTTCCACTGTAGGGTGTGTTCCCACTGTAGTGTGTTCCCACTGTAGTGTGTTCTCACTGTAGAGTGTGTTCTCACTGTAGAGTGTGTTCTTACTGCACTGTCCTTCCACTGTAGGGTGTGTTCCCACTGTAGTGTGTTCTCACTGTAGAGTGTATAGTAATCAAAATCAAACAAGCATGTCCATCACAACAGACAGATAAGTAATGCAGCTCAGACCTTTCGAGGGGCCAAACAGGAGCACTGGCAGAAGATGCTCCTCCTGTATCAGTCAGTCAGAGCAGCTGAGGAGCTTTCTGTTGCTGATGTTGTCTGGGATAGAAAAGCAAAACAGATGAACACATACACACACACACACACAGGCTGGTGAACAGGGTAGATCAGACAGTTGCATTCCATCCTCTCTGCAAGTTCCAACATTCACATCTGACTTATTTTTCTCAAAGATGAAAATTAAAACCCAGCGGACTTCCTCCTCGATTCAGCAACGTTCGTTCTCTCACGGCTTTTATGGAAATACAGCGCTACACACATGTTTACACTTGGAGACCACTGTGCTTCTGACATCCAGCTCATCCCTGCAAATCTTATCTGATATTGTTTCTTCTGTTTCATTATTCATTCTGCAAATACAATTTTATGTCATATTTTATTCATAGGTTTGCTTTTGTCCTTAAAAAAATAACACCTTAAAGTTCATGGTGAGACGTTATAAAAGAAAGGGCCCCAAGGGCAAAGCAGGGAGTTTATGGTAAACATGTTCCATCCCGTTTTGCTCTTGTATGTAGTATTGATCAGAGTTAAAGATTATCAATGAAATAGGTTTGGCCTTTTACAGCACACCTCATTCATCACACACACCCTTCATCACGTTCTCACCAGAGTCCTCCCAGTAGACACTCCCCCTTTCTCCTTTACTCTTCTCCGAGACATTTTCTCTCCTAAATGTTCTTTTTTCTCATCCATTTTCTCATAATTTACTGTTTCTGGGACTCCCCTCTGTTAGGTTCATTTACGTTTCTCTATTAGACTGACTAGAGGGTATGAAAAAGCTTTTAGTGTTGAGGACCACACAAGACTTTCCCACTGGTTTGTTTTGTGCTGTTGTGCTTTATTCATGAGTTGTTACTTCCTTTGTTGGTTCTGTTGAAAACTTCACGTATAGCAGAAACACCCCATTCACTTCTACGAATTCCTAAATAATGTATCAATAAACTTGTCTGAACATCTTTCCGGTTATGAGCTGTTTGGAGCGAGGACGGGACCAGAGCACAACGCACTCTGCCTTGATGGCATCACATTCCCACTGCCAAGGCGTTTGTTCAAGCCACTAATTCCATCTGTCTTACTTGGGAATGTGTTGTTCCTTGGCAGTAAATGAAGATAACTGGGATAGTAAAAAAGGCTGTGTGTATTAGTTCAAAGTCTCCCAGAGGAAAGGACAGCCCAGGCACACCGGGTGACTCAGTGTGGCGCTACTCCAGGAGTTCTGCTAGATTTCTCACTCTAAAAAACATCAATGTATATCACCCCAGTCTTTTATGGGTAGCACAGGCTGCACGTTTCCTCTGCATGCGTAACACCCTACCTGGGCCAGCTCTACCCTGGCTAGCCAAGCTCCAGCACACTTCGCCTCTGCGCACGGGCTCAGGGCTTCTGCTACCCAAACACGAGTCCTGTGCCAAATGTCCTGCTTTCAGGCCCAGATCTTTCAGTGTCATGGCCCCCAAATTATGGAAGTCATTACCATAATCTCTTAGGCTCTGTCCCCATCTTAACACCTTTTCCACAACACTTTCACTCTTCTTTTCACTGCAATTTTTGCTCTGCCCAAAAAGTGACCTGGGGTGCAAGAAAGCTATTATACCAATTAAACTCTAAATTACTACTCTAAACTCTACAGAAAAATTTAATTGTTCTAATTGTTCCACTACTAAAACCCTTTATTATAATAGTTTATTATAATTGTCTTATTTCTAAAACACACACATGTACCCCTTACATGTAAATTTAGAAAGTGTTCAGAGCTGATAAAATAAACCATGCCAAAGATCTGAGCAAGAACATTCAACCCTGTGAACTTAGATAATCATCAAAACACACCAAAGTTCCTGCACGCTTGGAGAAAAACCTCAACTCCACAGCGACCCGTGGAAATGGAACGTGACACGCGCGGCGATCTTTAGCTGCCGCTGTCCCGCCGCACTCACCTCCGTGACCATAAAGTGCTCGGGAAAGGAAAAATAAATAAATAAATAGTGATGACAGATGAGCAGTGCAGCAGGGTGGAAAGCCTGGCCCGGCCGCCTGGATGCTCCGAGGATGACACGGGCCCCGCAGGCCTGCACGCAGCTCCAGAACACTGTGACAGTAAAACCACCTGCCTCAGACAAGGCTTTGACAACCACAGCCTGGCACTCAAGGCCACAATAATCGGAAAGTTGCCATGCAGCTCCGAAATGGGGATATTTAACTGCAAATTCCAAGCTCAGCTTTCTTTCAGAACTGTTTGGGGTTTTTTTGTTTTTTGTTTTTTTTGGTCTCTCACAGTGGCACCATGGGAAGTAAAACTCAACACTGGGATGTTCAAGAAGCTGGTGTGTAGTCTCACTCTCCTGAAATCAAAAATGATCAAACACTGACCTAAGGCCGTGGAAGAGTATTCAATGTCAGCTGCCTGACTCGGGCTGGAATGGTAATTATTTGGATTTAAATGTCATTTGTATGTAAGATGACATTGGACATTGTAAGGAGAGTCACACTCACGTGTTCAGTAGTGCAGACGAGAAGGAGGCGGAACGGCTCGGCTGTTTCCTACAGAAACACGCAGAAACACCCGCGGGTGTGGATAATGTTAGACTAAATATCACCCCGTGTGAAAGGTCACTCCCACCCTATTAATGTTTGAAATTAACGTATGAAATCCGGCTGTCATTGTGCACAGTCGTTTTACTGAGAGCTAGAGACACATGGCAGGATTTAACCAACTGTAAACTACCGGAATTTAATTTCACTGACTGCAAACTACAGGAGTTTAATCATCCCAACAGGGACCATTGCCACAATGAAGCCAAGCTACCATAAATATAATTAACCACTTCAGCCACAAACCCTTCGTTTTTCTACTCTAGGGCAAACACACAGAAGCCTTCAGACTGTAGAAACAGATTCTAGAAGAGTTTTCACCCACAAGCTTTACACACTATAAAATTCATTATGAGCAAGTCACAAGCTTCCTACCGTTGTGTCTCTCATTACCATCTGACAAATAACTACTTTATTTTACTGTAGACTTTTATTAACACTGTTTTTACTCTCTGCTTCATGCTGGAATTTTCACAATAGTTTTCACAAACATACATTTATATTACCTGTGGTGTTGTTTTAGGCAAATGTACTATTCTTTTTAGCATATACCTGTATTATAATGTACATTTCGACATTACCAATATTTATGTGCCCGTGTTTATATGCAAGTCCTTTGGCTCTACCGTGGAGTCACCTGTTTGTCCTGCTTGTGTGCGTTAAAGTGTATAGAAACCTTACATTCCCTGAGGAAGATGAGTTTTGTTTGTGAAGATTCCTGTAGATTCTTAAAAATCTCAAAATATCTTATATTCCCGAATATGGAGGTTAAAGAAAAGCAACACACTTTTACATAATAGAAATGTATAGAATATATGTATGTAAATGTATATAATAACCAAATAATTATACTGATAAAACCATGCTTATTATGCAATATTTTCAACAAAAACAACAAGAAAAACATCAATAATAAAAATAATAATAATAAAGGTTAACAAATATTTTTTCCCCAGGCAAACATACCTATTTTTTGCGTGCTGAATCCACATGTTTCAAGATTTTTCTATCACCCTTAGCTTTGTGGTGGTAATATAAGCCCCTGTCATTAAGTACGGTATGGAAAACTAGAACCAAAGGCATGGAGCCCCTCTATGTTGGTGGAATATTTCTGGACACTGAAGAGAGACAAACATGTCCTGAGGACAAATATAGGAGAAAATAATTTTAGAAGGACTTTTGTACCTATTTGTAGTGTAATATCAGTCTTATTTAAAATATAAAAGAATGAACGTTGCTGAATCGAGAAGGAAGTCTGCTGGGTTTTAATTTTCATCTTTGAGAAAATGTAAAATATAATTGCTCTGTCACTTAAAATCATACCTGAAAGAAAGATTTTATAAACAGATTCAAATTCAGCATGAGGTGCTATAAATCCACCCACTCTAGTTCATGGGACAAAGGTAGAATTTTGCTGCCTGATGTAATTCATTCATTTACAGGGAGTAACATGAAGAAGGCAGAAGAAGGCAGAAGAAAATGTGTATGATCCTCCAAAGGCACATTTTGGCTTTTACGAGTGTGAACAGAGCATCAGTCCCTGAAACCAATGCTAAGAGGAATAGTTCATTTCCTGTGTATAATTATTTTTCTACAAGGTAATGATGATTTAAATGGAGTTAAATGGAAGTAATGATTATTTAAATGGAATAATAATAATAATAATAATAATAATAATAATAATTGTTTTAAATTATTATTATTACTTCTACTAATACTATTACTATTATTTAATATTATTACTATTGCTGTTGCTGTAATTCATAACTTTCTTCATATTCTTCTTCTTCTAATAATAATAATAATAATAACAATACTACTCCTACTACTACTAATAATAATAATCATTATTATCGATTTTATAAATATATCTAATAATATATTTATTGTAATAAATACAATATAATTATTTATTACATTTATTATTAGTAGTAGTATTATTATTATTATTATTATTATTATTATTATTATTATTAATAATAATAATAAACGTAAAACTGCGTACATCACTCCGTGTAGCTCTACATACGCACAAAACCACGCATTCCAGCTCTCCTGGAGCCGATCCATTTCACACGTGTCCATGTTTAATAAGGCGGACATCCCGAGCAGGGCAGGGAGCCTCAGGCCACTCTGTGCCCTCTTAATGACATCCATCTCTCCACCGTTTCTCAAACTCATTTCACTGGAGAAAACAGGAGCAGGACTCGGCTGCTTTGACCGAGGGCTCATTTTCTGTTGCTGG
>NC_137508.1:26622500-26627500 GCF_041902795.1 Electrophorus electricus
GTAGATCTTAAAATTTGGTTGAAAAAAGGATTTACCCCTTTGTGGGTGTTAATTACATAATTTAGTCCCATAGGCAGCATTCATAAAGGGCCAATGGGTATTTCTGTGTTATGTTAGCCAGTTCTGTGACCCTGTGAGCCTGGAGTCTGTTTTTCCAGCGGACTTAGCGGAACTGAATAGGGCAGGCTTGTTTCTCATCGCACTGATGAGTCGGTCCCTCGCGCTGCGACAGGCTTTGCAAAACCGAATTCGGAGCATTTGGAGAGACCCTTGTGCAAATGCTTCAGACCCCCTCCATGTTCCAGCATCATCCCCAACCCACCCCCTCCAACCTGCCCCACCGCAGCACAACACAAGACACATCGCATAATAAACCAGTCAGCAGTGAGCAGGACTCAGGATCGGTAAACACCGGCTCCGGCAGGTGCTGGCGATCTGCATGCAGGAGCTGTTTAACGACCCACCTCAGCGGTCTCAGCGTGGCGTCTCACACACCCAGCTCACTGACATTTCAGAAAGGTTGAGATAATTAGTAGCATGAAAGACTCCAAATCAGACAAATTTAACCCAGATGTTTTGGAAAAGCTAAGAGGGAGACGGCAGCTGCTAATGAAGTGTTCACTTGTACAGGAGGAGCGACGGATCCGCCAGTTTGATGTGCCAAGTTAAAAAGCTGATTAAAGACGTGCCGTTTGACCCCTGGCCCCTAATCTCTCTCAAGGATTACACCCTGCGGGGGAATAAAGTGGGGCAATAAAGATTTCCTGCAATAGGTTCCGTTTGATGAAAGGTAGCATGAGGTATTGACCGACGAAACCCCGCCTCATCTCTTTTAAAGGAGGAATCCAGACATACTCGATGGGTGCTGCTTGCATGACATACAGCGCTCTGCTCCTATACATCCTTTAAACACCCTTTAAAGGCCCGTAGAGACGTGCGGTACTCCAGGGCAAAACGCTCATCGTTCCACAGAAGGAAGCACCACTGTTTTCTTAATTGTGGAGAAAGATGTAAAATTCCTTCGCCGTGCAATTCACTTTGTAATTTGCATTGTTTAATAATCAGGACAGAGTAGAACAAAAGTTGGAAAATAAAGACTTTTCAGGGAACTCGGACTGCGGACTTATAAAAGTGGCTTGAGCTCCAAGAGGACTTGAATATGTGGGTTGGGTGATATTTGCTCCCAGCAGACATCTGTGCATCATGGGAGCGGCGACCGAGGATAACGAGAGTATGCATTGTTTTTTCTCTTGCTGGCTTTTTCCAATTTGATTTCATCCTCTCTTTACATCTTTCTCTTCATGTGTCCCTCCTTCTCTCTATCCCTTCATCCCCCCCTCGTATCCACTCTGTTCCTTATGCTATTCTTTTCCTCCTGGTGAGTTCAGAGCCTCTCTCTCTCTCTCTCTCTCTCTCTCTCTCTCTCACTCTCTCTCTCTCTCTCTCACTCTCTCTCTCTCTCTCTCTCTCTCTCTCTCGCTCTCGCCTCATTCACCTCAATCACGCGACGTTTCCAGCGTGCTTCCACAGCGCCACATGCAGCGCAGCGCCCCTTGCAGGCTGGACGTCAGGCACGAGGAGCGACCGATGGATGCTGCAAATTACCCCAATCTTCCCTTCCTGCTTTTGCTTTCCAACAAGCGAATTTTCCCCGCCAGCAGCTCAGAAATAACAAGCGCTCCCAAATGATCGCATTTGCCTCCATCTTCCCCGAATTTTTGCCAAACCCCCACAATCAAATGAGACAGATGTGCCTGAGAAGGGAAGAGCTCGTCCGGGCTGACACATCCGGGCTGAGAGCCAGGGACAGAGGGCATTGTGGGTCTAACCGCCTACCCCTCGGCGTAGCCGGAGCACAAGCCTGTCCACCTCTGTCGCCTCTCCCTTCCACCTAATCTAATCATTCTCCCCTCACGCCCTCTTCCTGTCCTTCCGTCTCTGCATCACGCTGTCTCCGCTCTGCCACTTTTTTTGTGTGATTGCATCTCTTCCGGTCTCCTGCCCAGACCCAGGGCGGGAACAGGCGTCATCCTGACGGACTGCACATGACAGACAGGGATCGGGCGCGAAGCCCGTCAGCGCATCTGCTTCTCGGAGGATCAGAAATCATGAGTCAGGCAACGCACTGTGAAGACGGCCAACAGCCAGGGAACCTTTCGAAAAAGGCGTAAGATTCAAGTACATCATGACTGAAGGTATTTCAAGATCTTTAGATCCTAATGCCCCAAAATATAACACTGATATATCTGCACAAGACAAGATGCTTACCAAAAAGGAGACCAAAGCAAATATTAAAATGACATCTGTAGAAATGGGGCAGTTCTTCATTTATACATCTAGCAAAAACCTAGACAATAAAACACTTTGTGCAAATAATATCCAGACACGCTGTGGTGCACGTGTGGGCCAATTATCTTGGTATAGACCTCAAAATCTGCCAGTTCTGAGCCACTGGTATTGTACTATGGGAAAACTATTGTTCCATGGGATATTACTAATCTGTGTTGTCACCTTAAAACTGCTGTGCTGTAATCTAAGACATGATGTGCTATATAACATCAATCCTTATAATCTCAGTACTGCTGTGTTAAAACCTCAGAAATACTGTGTTATAACCCCAGAAGAAAACTTCAGAAGTTATGTGTTATAATAACACTCAGAAGAAAACCTCAAAAGTTATGAGTTATAATAATACTGAAATAGCTGATATAGCAAAGACCTGTTACAAGGTACCTTTAGGGTTTGGAATCAAACTTTACACCTAACAAATATTCCTGGGCAATCATCACCTGTCATGTTTTGTAAGAAAAACAATAAACAGAGATTCGTGCAGCTCAGTGTGATATGTGATATGTAATAGAAATGAGCCCTGATTTATTATGAAAAAAAAATGGAAGAGACCTCTGGAAGATGCCAACAGCAACAATAAAGAAAAAGGGAGAATGTGACAATAGATGTAGAGAAACTGGTCTGGCTATAATGCGCAAAAAGTGCTGCACTACTCCACTCGTTCAAAGCTAGAACACGTTTATATTTCATAGCTTAAGACATCCCTTTCTGGCCCTGGCGGAATACATCGGAGCATGCTTATACTCGGCACCATGGTTACGGGAAGCCGATTACAAAAAAAAAAGAAAAAAGAAAAGAAAACCCTTTGTCTCGAACGCATGCAGGATATTAATGACACTGTGTGAGTAAGACATCTGTCATCTCTATGTCCGCCAGCACTTCAGTCGTTCTTGGGTTTGACACTCCAAGCTAGCTCATGACGGAGGCCTTGTTTTGTTGTCTGAAGGTGACATGTGGCAGGGTTCAGGTGTCGTCTCATAAATTCGTTGTCACGGTGAGCTGCGTGTGACACGCCGGGGCTTTTTCCCCCGCGCTTGCGGCGCGCTCCTCGCTGACGTCTGAGCACCTTAGCTTAGCGCTCTGTGATGCTGAGCAAATAGTTATTAAAATCAAACCAAATCCACTCGCTGGGTGTGCACACATGCTTCTGTTGTCATGGGAGAATGTGCTTGGGACATATATAAAAGTATAAGTGTACTTTATTCACGGCTATGACGGACGGCATGGAAATGAAGATTGATTCATTTGCATTGACCATGAAAAAACAAAAAACAAATAAACAACAGCAAACAGGAGTCAGAACATGGTAAAGCAGTGCTGTTTCAAAGTAAATAGTTAGGGAATGAGCTCCAACACAGCAATTGACACCAATGAAAAAAAAAAAATGTTAGGTAACAAGTTTTATTACATCTACATTTACAATTATATTTACAGAATTTAGCAAATTCTCTGATCCAGAGCCACTTACAAAAAGTGCTTTGATCTTCTGCTCAGAAAGGTATTCATTACTAGCACAAATAGAGAATGAAAAAAATTAGATACTGCCAGAAACGTGTCAGTGCCGAAATGTAGATTGAGAGATTCAACATGATGGTATACGATACAAAACAATTTGAGTGCTTCTACTAAAAAAGACAGTAGTAACAAGACAGATCAAATCTAAAATCTTCATACCAGTGCCTGACTGAGGCTAATTTAAATGCTTTTCAAAGAGATTTGATATTTGAAGACTGTGAGGGACTTTGCTGTTCGGATAGCCAGTAGTTCATTCCACCAACTAGCTGTGTTGACAGAGAAGAGTGTTAATGTTAATCTTGTATGAATCTTTAATCAATCTGGGTTGCGTTCGAAGCTCGAGGGGTTGGAGGTACAGATCCGGTTCCAACCACTGCCATCACATAAGAGGGAGCAGGTCTGTTTTTGGCTTTGTAGGCAAGCATCAGAGTTTTGAACCTGATATGAGCAGAGACAGGAAGCCAGTGAAGTGAACAGAGCAGAAGAGGGTCACAAGAAGACCTTGGAGCACCGAAGACCAGCCGTGCCGTGGTGTTCTGGATCAGGGGTGAGGGCCTGACGGCATGCAGAGGAAAACCTTCCAGGAGAGAGTTGCAGTAATCAAACCTACGGATGACAAGAGATTGAAGAAGCTGGAGAAAAGGGCAAATCTTTCAGATTTTGAAGAGGAGAATCCCTGCACCATTGGGTGTGTCATGCTTGAGAATGATGGCCGGTCATCCACAGTTACATCAAGGGTTCTTGCATTCTTGGATGGAGTGATCATAGAATGCTCAAAATATATACCAAAATTCCTGTGAAGACTAGTTGCTCTGTAGATGTATAGCAGCTTGCTGGGATTCAACTTCAGGTGGTGATGGGCTTTCATCCATGATAAGATGTCGGTCACATATGCCAAGATGCAGATAGAAACCTGCGTGTCAGAATGTGGAAAGGACAGAACAGGGTACCCTCAGCATAGTAACGGCAGGAGAATCCATGGGAGCACATTGCATCATCAAGAGACAACGTGTAGAGAGAAAAAAGAAAAGGACCCGGAACTGAGCCTTGTGGGACACCGTTGAAGAGTCCATATGGAGAGGAGGTGGATCTCCTGATAAGAATGTTCCTCCAGGTGCAACTCCAAGCATTGCCAT
>NC_137508.1:26630000-26652500 GCF_041902795.1 Electrophorus electricus
AACTCAAGCCCAATCTCTCCGGCTGAAGTTATATTAGAATGCTGGTGACATGACAGCTTCCTGTTACAGTGATTCCACCGCTTGCTTTCAGAGCCTGTGTGATGTCCACATCTGCTGTGCTCACCTGGCCGTGGATTAAAGAAGAAGCTACACGGTAACCCAAAGCTCCACACATAACATAAACCCGCAGTCTGAATACGCAACATTCCGACAGCACAGATCATCCTGAATCACAGTATTTGGATTATGCCTGGCATTTTAGGCAACAAAAAAGTTTCAAACTTCCCCAAATTGTCGAATTTGCATTGTACTGACACCCGGATCATTCTTAACACTTATTAAGGACAACAATTAACAATCGTGCATCAAATCAGGCAGCGATTCATTCCGTGCGCCATTATCAGTCAGCTTGAAGCCACACGCTGTCAGAGCAGGAAGCCAGTAAAGAAACAATTAAAGAGATGACGGGGATGAATTTAGCGTTTAATCATTCTCTCTCTGCACCACACAAAGAGACAACGAGCCCACTGATGGCAGCTGCGCGCAACGACACCAACTCCGCCGAGAGCGCGTGCATCTGAGAGGATAAAGGGAGAACGGAATAAAAGCGCAGGCTCGTAGTACGCGCTGAGCAAGAGAGAATGTGGCTATAGCCAGCGGATTAGAGCTGAACTACGCCACTGTATCTGACGCAGATTTTGTTTACACTAATTAACATTATTTCCTTCCCCCTTTCGGTCTTACTGGTGTTGAATGCGGGCTGCCATCTGCACATTCGGAACTCGGGCCGCCAGGACGCCTTCCTCCCCGCCAGAGCACTAAGTGGATTTCTGACTGTACGACACAATAAGGCTTGATTGAATGAAGGTGTATGAATGGAGCACAATGTGTATTATACAGCAATACACCTGTCAGCTCTTACAACGGCAACGTTAGGAAGCAAATGAGTGTTGGTGAAAGAAATTGTGTGGGTGTGTTTGTGTGTGTGTGTGTGTGTGTGTGTGTGGGTGTGTTTGTGTGTGTGTGTGTGTGTGTGTGTGTGTGTGTGTGTTTGGGAGGTAGGGGTTACTAATTCGGCATTTTACAAAAACTGCAAGTCAGTTATTTGCTCATAAAACGCAGTTTAACCTAGATAAAATACCGTCTTCAAAAATCGGTTTCTTTTTGTTTGTTCAAAAATAAATAAACATATAGAAAGACTCATTCTTGTATGTCGACATCCAAGCATTTTTTATTTGTTTGTTATTGTTGTTGTTGTTTTTTGCATACAGGTATGATTTAGTCAATTTAAACTTTAATCATGATCTTTGCGCCCATACTCATCAATATTTATTGCATTTCATTCAGAGACTAATAGGCGCTAACAGCAAACATGGCGAGCGAGGCGTTTCAAGGACTCTGTGTTTCGCTTCCTCCTCTCCGCGCCGGCCTGCGGTGCAGTTGCCTGCGCTGTGGCCATCTCTGTCTGAACCGAACTTTCAAAGGCAAGAGTTTTCAAAGGGAACCTGCGCCGACGCAGAGGGAGGTGTTCTCACATGTGCCTCTGTGCCTAGGGAGGGCAGACACCTCCAGGTTCGCAGGAAGACTCCTCCACAGAAGCTGGACATCGGGTCTCACAGTCTCGGACCGTTGAACTGACTACTGAGAATTCGGTTCCTTCTGATCCTATTTCCTCTTCCAGTGGAGAGTATTAGGATGTTGTTCATCATACTGGACACTTCAGACTGTTGTCTATCAGAATGGATGTTTACCTCACACCTCTACTAGAATCTAAGAATCTAAGACAAAATCAAAATTTCAAAAAAGGGCCTGCCTGTATAACACTCTATAAGGTTGTTTACCTAAACTAAGAACTATCACACACATTTATGATGATCCAATTTTCCATTGCAAACACAATGTAAGAAATACTATAATAACATCTACAAGATATAAAACAACAACATCAACAACAAAAATTCAAACCTACAGCGTACAGTCAAAGGTGTGATCTGTACTGAAATTCAGAACATTTATTTTGGCTACTGAAAATGTGCCTACTGATGATGAAGGACAGGTGTTAAATTACCTAGACGAGGTAAGGGTAAAATAATGAGTACATTTCCGGAATGGAAATGTACAGCCTCCCTTTCTGACACTGGTGCCTTTTAATTAGATTGTAAAAACAGCTGCAAAGGTTTAATGAACACTAAGCAGCTATTTGAAGCATCTTCTGTAATGTAAAGAAAAGGGCTCATGTAAACAAGGATTTCACAGTTTCCCTGAACCATTGTTAACAGCACATACTGAACATGTTTTGAGAAACACCTGGAAAAACAGAGGCTCCACAGACGATCCTGGCACCTTCCCTTTGTTCGGAACATGCAGGTTAATTGTTGATTGGAATGCAGTTGTCCTGAAATAAGCCTGGTTACTTTTTTTATATGTTGTTACAGCAAACCCACAAAAAAAAAAAAAAACAAGCCCCAAAACTTAATTTAATATAAACATTTTGAAACGGCAAGTGTCCCAGATCTCTTGCAGGCAGCATGCAGTGTATGAGCTCCTGGAGATAAGCTGTAGCGACTGATAGGTGAGGAGCTGAACGCGAAAAGCAGATGGAAATTGTCTTATTATGTGAAGATGACCTTTCTGACCCAAATGACCTGAGAAAGAGGCAGTCATGTGTGGAAAGTGCTCCGGCGCACAGGGGAACGAAAGCAACACTGCCAAAGGCACTGTTCATCTCTCACACACACACACACACACACACACACACACACACACACACACACACACACACACTGGAGCTGCTCAGCTCAACCAGCAGAAAATTGGACTGAGGCGTCTGACTAGAAAATGGACAATGGTGTTCCTCAACAATACCTGCATCTGGGTGGGGACTGATGAGGTACTGTAATGACATACAAACTGGCAAAGTTAATATTTTTACGGTCTATGTTCCACAAATTAAATTTTTTAAAAAGTAGCTTGTGTCATCGCAGCATTATTTTAAATTGTGAAAGATGGATTTTAATAAGGAGGGATGGGAATGTGTGTTTGCATAGTGCTTTCTCACAGCACAAGAGACGCTGTTACAAAGCCGCTCTCAATAAACCACAGGGCTCAGACCCCTGGTGAGCACCACGAGGAGAAACCCGAGAGGAACCCGAGAGGAACCCGGACTCTTCTGGCTGCCGGCGGACAGCAGGTTTGGATATAGAAATTACACAAGTAATTTGAGGATGTGTAAGATAAGCCAATGATTGACATTACCAGCTTGATAACGTTATGAGGGACCTGTGAGTGTTAAACATATGCACAATGTTGGATTGCAGAACGCGGAATAGCAAGCCAGGTACTAGTATGAGTGCTGGAACGTCAAAAAACAGGTCAAAGTTCATGTGTAGTTTGGCATACAGATACATTCACAAATCACGCAGGATGCTGGAGAGGGATGTGAGGAGGTTGTGTGGTTATCAACCTCGGCATCGTAAGGACGCAGGACCTGTGCACACTGATCCAGGCTGACCAACCAGATCCAGGAGTCAGCGGAACCACAGTTGTGGTAGCAGGAAATCCTGGAAAACTGTGTTCTTCCATTATGCCCCATAATTCAGGAGTGAAAGGGTTTTAACTCCCTTCTCAGAACTTCAAAATGAAAATGATTACCCAAGGTTTTTGTTTTTTTGTTGTTGTTTTTTTAATGGCTTCAGGCTATTTACCATGCGCTGACTTATGTGCCAAAAAGCCTTTGTTTGCTCCTAAGTAAGGAGTGTGAGAAGCACTTCTTCTGAAAAGTCTCTGAAGTTTTTTTTTATCTCTGACTCCTCTGAAGTGCATGTATCTGTGCTGAACCTCCCGGACTAATTAGAATGACCTTCAAAGTGATGTGAATTTTGCAAATGTTCCACATAAATGCCAACTTAACGGCTCATCTTTTCTCAGATGCCTGGACAGGTTTACCCGAAATTCCTTTAAAACTGCGGCAGCAGCTATAAATGTGGTCCCCTCGCAGAAGTTCTCGTAACCTTGAAGTGTTTCCCAAGGGTGACTGAAACTCGGTCTAGGTCAGGTGCCATCTGCTATGACTGCAGAGGTGTTCATCGCTCCCTTAAAGCCAACACATCACATTTCCTGCTGACCCCAGTGGGTGTGGTTTGGTTAACCCTGCTGTCTTTTGACCTATAAAGGCATATGGATATTAAATGTTCTAGATCACATTTTTAGTCAGGTCAGAGGCACAGAGAGCAAAGAATATTTTGATGAATGGTGGAGATAAGAGAAATGTATAAATGTACATTATTTTCCACATGCGTACGTATTAAAGTTTATTAATTCTTTGTCCATGTATTATTAGAATACGTATCAAATCATTTTCCCAGATCAGTGTTCTTTGTAAGCACTGACGTGACCATCGCACCCTGACTCGATCAATTGGACTATGATTTCCAGAACATCCCCGAAGGAATGAGAGCGCAACCCATCAGTTGTTTGTCTGAATTCTTACGCCCTTGAATTCTTATGCCTCTTGACGCCTGCTGGGTGTTCCTGCATTTTACCGGGTCGAGGTCATGCAATGCGTATCTGCGCTCTCATTAGCGTTTTTCAATCGGCCTCCTAATTCCTCCACTACCCAGACTGGTGGCTGCCTGTGAGCCGCGATGGGCCTCCTCCCTCTCTGTGAGAGTACCGGGGCTGGCAGTACCCAATCAGACCCGCACTTTTAGATGCCCCCTCCCTTCTAGGCCCCGGTGAAGGTGCTGTGGGTGATTGGAGCTTTGGGGGGCGGCAGTGGAGGGGCTGGACGGCGGATGGTTCCCTGGGGAAGGCTGTCCAAACGCTAGGCACCTCTCCAGAGAGGGTAAATTAGAAGGTGCATGACAGGTAAGGGAGGGGGGTGGGGGGATGATGGCCGTCTACTACCTCTGAGCATGGGAGAGAGAGGGAGGGAGAGAGGGAGGGAGAGAGGGAGGGAGAGAGGGAGAGAGAAGAGGCTGAAATATTAATGATCAATGACTTCCCAAGGCTGTCCCCCTGGGGAGTGAATGGCTTCTGTCAGAGCAGTCCCCGGTCCGGACTGACAGCTCACCGATGGGTCATTAGTGAGTATTACCGGGGCACAGACACACACACACACACACACACACACACACAGACACTATATACTGTTTATGTCTGCCAGACCAATCTGTTTTTTCACCTTTCTCTCATTTTTACCTTCTCTCTCTCTCTCTCTCTCTCTCTCTCTCTCTCTCTCTCTCTCTTTCTCTCTTTCACACGTGCACTGTAATAGCTCCTTGGCCTTCGTTGGGCAGAACAGAGTGGCCACGGAAACACCAAAAACCATTTGATTTTTATTGTGTGTGTCACATGCGGCCGCGGGGATGGAGACAGGTGAGTTACTGGCTGGTCAGTGTCACACTGCTGAACAGTCAGAGGAAGACACCGCTGTCACACATGAGATGATTTAGTTGTACTGCACCGTTCAAATGGTGATCCATGCTGCTGCATTAAAGTGGGAGTTCAGCGGCTGCTTTAAAGGAAGGTCGTTCTTTTACACAGCTGCTACAGAGATATCGGGAATGTATCACACATGACCTTCATATGAGCCGGATGCTTTTGTTATTCAACAGATTGCTATGTCAGAACTTACTAGAACATAAAGCACGTACTCTGCACAATGTAAAGGAAAAAAGTGTGATCACTCTCTCATGAACACACTCTGTCATGAACACACTCTCTCATGAACACACTCTGTCATGAACACACTCTCTCATGAACATATTTTCATAAACATTCGTTCAAACACACTCTCTCAAACACTCATAAAACGTCTCATAAAACACTCTAATAAACACACTCTTGTCAACACACTCTCATAAACACACTTTTATAAATGCACTCTCTCATAAACATACTCTCTGTAATAAATACACTTTTATAAACACTCTCTCACTCTCATAAACACTCTCACAAACACACTCTCTTGTAAACACACACTTATAAACACATTCTATTATAAATGCACTCTCTCATAAACACTCTTGTATAAATGCACTCTCATAAACACACTCTCAAACTCTCATAAATGCACTCTCTTAAACACACTCTTTTATAAATGCACTCTCATAAACACTCTCATGAACACACTCTTGTATAAATGCACTCTCTCATAAACACATTCTCTCAAACACTCTCTCATAAATGCACTCTCATAAACACACTCTTGTATAAAATGCACTCTCTCATAAACACACTCTCTCATGGACACACTCTTATATAAACACACTCTCATAAACATATCCTATCACCATGCTGGGAAGAGGCAGGTTGCAATTACACACAATTAGGCTCAAGACGCACTTCAGATCGTTATGACGTCTAACTGAACATGTTCTCTACAGTCTCACTGCCCACAACCAAAAAGCTGCTGTGCAAAACACTTTGATGGGATTCATGCGTGAATCATTCAGGAACAGAGTTTCTCATTAAGGCTGTCCAACACACACATACACACACACACACACACACACACACACACACACACGCACACACAGCAGAAAATGAATCATGTCCCTATTCTCAGTCTCAAACAGGTAATGTTTCCTTAGCATTATACCTATCGGTGTTTGTTCAGTGTGATACGTTTTTTTTTTTCCAAGGGAATCAGAGCTTGTGTGGCTGAAAGAAGCTTGAAATCCTTTTTCCCTAACTGATGCCAGGGTGCGCGCGTTCCAGGCCTTCCTTAGCCGTGACCCAGGTGGTGTGCTGTCCCCTCCTGTGCCCGCGATCGCTGTAGCTCTGCTCTGCCAGCTGGCAGTGTGGAGGAAACATATTGTGTGGAGCAGAGATACTGCGCTGCAGAACGTCCTCGAGTAGACTGGACGCTTTTCAGAGGCCTCTCTGCCTCCCCTGGCTAGGGGTGGATGGTGTAGAGGTAGGGGATGATGCCTGGCTTTTAAAAGACACACACACACACACACACACTACGCGGGGGTGGGGGGGCTTCTTGTTGTGCTCGCACACGCACACGCCCGCTTGCTTTCCTCTTATTGGTGTTTCTGATCCTTGCCTCTTACGTAAGTTGCTAGTTTAAGGTCTAAGAAACATCTGTTTTTTTGAGTGGGTTTTGTTGTAGTTATTGTTCTTTCTTAACACATTTTGAACAATGGATCTTCATGATTGATCCCGTCCACAAATTAGATTTTCTGTTTTCTGAACGTTTTGGTTTTTGAGTGCAAAGCAATCAAGTTAAGCAAGTCAAAAGGAAACATCTATATTAATATTTCAGCTTAATACAATCGTAATGCTTTCTCCGAGTGCGCTGCATTCGGTAATGTCGAGTTGGAGGCGATCAGTAGCTCATTTCTTTCTTCCTCGTGGGGTGGAGGGGCAGCCGTGCACCGCGCGCGCATAATATGATTGATTCGCATCCTCCACGCCGATTTCCCCTCCAGTCCACGGCACAATTTGTTCACCCCAGCCCTCCCTCCACTTCTCCAAATGATAAGTGAAGCCATTAAGCTAAAAACAGAAAAGCCGATCTGCGAGGAAGATTTGGGGCGAGGGCAGGGTCACCCGAGCGCCAGCGTGTCATCCTCCCGGGTCATTCATCAGACTGATCCTGTTCATTCTTTAGCGATGGATAGCTCGAAAGAAAGAAAGAACGAACGAATGAAAGAAAGAGAGAGAGAGAGAGAGAGAGAGAGAGAGAGAGGATGTTAGGAGAAGGCCGACATCGCCACTCCCACTTCTGAGGCGCACCTCATCACCCACCGCACCACCTCAACTGCTGCACTCTGTTTTCTTGAGCTAATAAATGTCGGCCGTTGTGTTTTTCTCCCAGCTACTCATCCCTGAGCAGCGCGCCAGCCATTACAGGGTCACGTGACCGGGGATGCAGCGATGTCGGGAATACACGCTCCCGGAACATGAAGCCTGTTCTGCACCTTGTTGACGACTGAGATTATTCACGCAGAAATGAATCATTTCATGCACTCCACAACTTTGGAAAACTTTGGACCTTTACTGCGCCAATAGAGAAGGAAGGATAGAAAAAAACAAAACTTTGACAATAAAAGCATCAACTCCATCCAATGAGTGTGTGCGTGTGTTCGCGCGCGCGTCCGCGTGTGCGTGTGTGCGTGTGTGCGCGCGCTGCTTATCCTCGCACGCCGTTTGTGGAGGGCTCCTCTAATCTAAGATTTATTGGCCATTAGTGAACTCAGAAAGTCATTACAGTTCATTCTGCTCGGGGCCTGACGTTTTATTAGGACAAATCTGCCCTCGGAGAACACCACTATGCTGAACTGCATGCATTTCTGAGGCACGAGGTCACATGACTGCAGGCTCCATCCGCTCCACACCCCACACCGTCCTCCGTTACCACCCCAGTGCTAAAAGCAGCGATACAGAACACTGGTCCATTAGAGGACTGCTGCATGATGGAGAAGGGGGTCCGGGGGGGGGGGGGGGGGCATCTTGCACTCCCCTGACTAATTACGTGGAGATGCAAATAGCTTTGCCGTGCGGCCATCACCCCTACCATTAGGACAGCCGCGCTTTGATTTATGTTCTCCGACTCCAGACGAGACACGGGAGCAGAGAGCGAAGCGCACGTTTGCAAGCGGGAGTGAGTAAGTGGCGAAAACAACTTCTTATTGATCTCTTTCTTCTTCTCCTTTTTCTTTAAGACGTGACAGTGATAATTTATTTGCGTATAACAACACGTGAGAATACAGTCGCTCTCCAACACAAAAAAATGCATTCTCTTATTCCCTTCCATGAATCACTACATGAACCGTGCAAGATAAAATATATGGGGTGGAAATTACGATATCACATGGCATAATTAGTTTAAAAAAATCTAAGTTTATGATGACTTTCAAAATGGCTCTGATTGCCTAAAAGATCCACGACCACGGCTGGAATGAGACCTGAGGATAGAGGCTCTCCACCACGCCTCCAGCCCAGGGATGTAAGAGTCAGTTCTGTTTTTGAGTTTTATGACACAGGGCGTCTGACATCTGACCTTTATGACACAGGATGTCTGACATCACACATTCTGTCACAGGTCACATTCCTGATGCGGATTGGCACATCACGTCTGTTCCCCACCGAGCTCAACATTCCGACACCACAAGTACAACCACGCGTGACCTGCCACCACAGGTCCCAACCCGTTGCAAAGATCCGCTTAAAAATGACGCAGGCAGTCCGGTGCAACATGTCACTGGCCGTTGCTGTTATATATCCTACACACAGTTTGTTTAAGAACTACCGTATAGTAAACTTTTTCCAAGATCATGGAAATTGGGTTTGGAATCGTGAGAAAACATCTATTAGGTGCTTAATTCCTTTAAAGGCAAGATTAAGAACAGCAAAGTGGTGAGCGAGCCGTCGAGGAGGAGATAATACGTCAGTGAGACTCGCTGGCCTGAAAGATTGGGGGGGCGGTGGGCGAGTTAGTAACTGAATTCACAAATTTTATTTTTTCCCTACAGGCAAAGTGTTGAAAGCGGTAGTTGGAAAGCAACGAGTATGAATGAGCAGGTCTGTTGGAAATGAAAATGGATTCTAGGGATCTGGGAGCTGGCGGCATGTGTGCGTTCCCAAGAGCGGCGGCAGACGCAGGGAACAGGGTCGGCAGAGGAGCTGAGTTACTGTCTGCATCACATTCACTTCCTCGCATCCTTCCTCTCCATCTGGGCAGACCGTTCACTTTATGAAACCATCACTTCTGCCTTCTGTCCGCCCAGCGCCGCTCCGGCGGGAGGAACAGACGTCTCCGGTTCGGAAGGGTCACCCAAACTGTTCTAAGGGAGAGAGAATGAAGGAGGAAATGCAATAAAGGAACTTTAGAATCGAGCCTCTGAGCTTTGTCTCTGCTCTCGGGAATTATCCACAAGTGTCTGTTTGAGCATCTCTGTCCCTGTGTGGTGCGTAGAAACACCTACATATACGTGTGTGTGTGTGTGTGTGTGTGTGTGTGTGTGTGTGTCTATGTGCATGCATGCACGTGAGAGTATGTGTGTATACAAGTGAGCATGTATGCATGTGTGTGTGTGTGTACGTGTGTGCTTCTATTGGCCTCTCGCTGGTTTTCTGTTTGTCCTCGCTGTTTCAGACAGCGTTTCAGGAGCCAGTAGAGTGGGATTTCCTCCCAATTAAGGACCATCTGTGTGTGTGTCTGCACGTGTCTCTGTGTGTTGTCCCTGTTCAGCTCCCGGCATGTCTCCACGTCCCGTCTCTGCCTCACACCAGCCGCCATCAACCTGCTGTCCTGCCCCCGGTTTACCGACGTTGTGTCAACATTTGGCCGACGTCCCCCCGCGTCTCCCCTCTGCACGCCACACTCAGCGTGGCCTGCTGTTCCGTGCTTGGCCCGTGACAGAGGGCTGACCCTGCTAATTGCCGTGGACCCGGGAGTGTGAGTGTGTGTGTGTGTGTGATGTGTGTGAGGTGCACGCATGTGGCCGCTCTTACAGGCGTGACTAACGGGAGAGAGTGAAGCGGATCAGATCAGAGGCGGGTAGACAGAGCCGCAGCGTGGTGTCGGATTAATGCAGAGACGGAAGGGGTCCGCGTGACACACATGCTGCAGAGAAACACGACAAACTGCTCTGCTGAGCATCCTGCAAACTGCACCGAGAGAACCGCATGGAGCCTGCACACACACACACACACACACACACACACACACACACACACACACACGCATGCACACAAAATAATATGACAAAGTTTAGAAAAACTTGGATTGGCTTTGGCACAGATTGACTGTAGAGTCATGTGCAGTGTAAATCAGGCATCTGTGTCTTTCATGTGTGGTATCAGCTCTGCACCTCTGCGAGTGTGTTTGTGCTACTACTCACCCCTTTTAAATGGCTGCTCTGAAAAAAACAACAACATGATTTTAAAGTGGTCATAAGTATAGTTCACTTGTTGACAGTCCAGAACCTTTTATGTTAATTTAAATGCATAGAAATTTCTCAGAAGTAATTATACTGCCCACTACAGGCCACTTTGATGCCTTTAATGTTGGGAGAACTGAAAGGGATCAAAAAAGAAAAAAGAGAGAGAAAGAGAGAGAGAGAGCGGAGGAGAGGGGGAGGGAGAGAGAGAGAGAGAGAGAGAGGAGAGAGAGAGAGAGAGAGAGAGAGAGAGAGGGAGAGAGAGAGAGAGAGAGAGAGAGGAGAGAGAGAGAGAGAGAGAGAGAGAGAGAGAGAGAGAGAGAGAGAGAGGAGAGAGAGGGGGAGAGAGGGAGAGAGAGAGAGAGAGAGAGAGAGAGGGGGAGAGAGGGAGAGAGACAGAGAGACAGAGAGAGAGAGAGGGAGAGAGAGAGAGAGAGAGGAAGAGGGAGAGAGAGAGACAGAGAGAGAGAGAGAGAGAGAGAGAGAGAGAGAGAGAGAGAGAGAGAGAGAGAGAGGGAGAGAGAGGGGGAGAGAGGGAGAGAGAGAGAGAGAGAGAGAGAGAGAGAGAGAGAGAGAGAGAGACTAACAAAGATACATGGAAGTTTTCTTTGATATAAAGAGGCATATATAATGATATAAAGATGCTTTGTTGAATGAGGTTTGGATTTTGGCCAAATTTGATTTAGGGAATTATTTTAAAAATACCACCCAAACAGTCTTTGCATCCTGATAGTACTAAAGCAGTTGCTATGAGAGAGAAAAACCACAGAAAACACTCGGTGACTGCTCTTTGCTCTGCAATCAACGATTAAAAACTTCAACATCGTCTGTCTGTAGAAGTCAGGGCTCTCCAGAGAGGTGTTCTGCCCCCGCCCATCATGTTCCACATACAGCCGGTGCACAGAAAGTGATATGAGTGCAAGTCTTTGGAGGGAGGGACTTAGGAGAGGAAGGGGTGGATTCCTTTGATGTCTGGAGGATGTTAGCAAGAACTTCAAAATCAATACGTCAGCTTTAAGTTGTCCAGAGCGGAGGTGAGCGTGTGGGGGAAGGAAAGCATTCAAGTGGGTTCTGGACATTTCGTTTAGCAGCTCACACGGACGAAGGGTTTGGAGCGACGCTATTTAAACACTGTGATATTGATAATGGTAGTGCATAGGGAGGTGTAATTGGTCCCATCCGCTCTGAAGAGTAATGATGCGTTTGATCACTCATGTCCAGAAATGGATCTGGCTCTTTACGTCCAAGTGATGGGGAGAAGAGATCTTAATGCAGCGCTGAAAACTCATCCTGGGTGCTCAATCGATCTCCACACACACACACACACACACACACACACACACACACACACACACACACAC
Source organism: Electrophorus electricus (assembly GCF_041902795.1). Classification (NCBI taxonomy): domain Eukaryota; kingdom Metazoa; phylum Chordata; class Actinopteri; order Gymnotiformes; family Gymnotidae; genus Electrophorus; species Electrophorus electricus. The sequence goes on from NC_137508.1 coordinate 26,642,257, forward strand.
ACACACACATCCAGGCTGAAACTGCTCTCACAGGCGAGGTGTTGCAAAAAGAAATTCATCAATTATTTCCTAGTGCCTAACTAATACATATCTGCCCTCCAACCAATTATGGATTCTCTGTCCAGTAATGTTCTTCTTGAATGATTTCTGCCGGAGAAATTACTGATGATTACCAGATGGGGACACATGATCGACTAACACGAATTATCGACATGAACGTGCATATGAAGCCATACCAGTGCAGTAGTGATATAGTGCTGTCGCTATTGTGTGTGAAGTCCTTTTCATAGAGAGTGTAGAACAGTGCATTGCAACATGTCGGTGTAATGACAGCCCTTCATGCCCATGTGCTGGCAATGTGGTTAGGCTTTTATCATGTCTTAGCTAAATAGGCCTCTGAGCCCCTGAATCGGATACGCGTTCAAAAGTCTGTGAGCTGACAATAGCGCCGTGAGCCAAGTTACCCAGTTTGACGTTTCAGCTCAAACTTATGCAAACTGAACTCTTAGACAAATTCATTTGCCATGTAAAAGGCCAAAACTGCTAATTTCTTTACACTGGAAATAAGCTCCTTAGAGCAGAAACAGCACCTGAACACAGCAACAGAGAATTTGGAGAAAAACATATATTTTATTATGCTGTCTTGCATTTATCACATTCAGTCACTCCCTGTAAATGAATGAATTACACTTGGCAACAAAAGGTCAGCTTTTTTTGCCACAAAATTACAACATTATAATAGTTTTTATGCTCACTTCAAATCTGTTCTTATCAGGCATAGTTTAAAATCATTGTTTGTGTCTTGATTGTAAACACTGTGTACTGTTTGTAAAGCATCCTTGGGTTTGAGAAAGGCGCTATATAAATGTAACTAATAACAATAATAAATAAAGCAATTTTACAATAAGTATATATTACTTATACATAATCATTAAACTTAAAATAGGTACAAACTTCGTTTTATAGTGTACAGGTATGCAATGTCTCTGTGTTTGTCCTCAGAAACGTCCCTCATCGGTATTCAACAACAGTCTCCATGTTGGGAGCACACTTTCCTTGGTACTGCTTTTCCATATTGTGCATAATGACATATGAGTTTACTGAAATAAAATGATCTGGGGTTATGCAGACATTAGATGAACAATTGTAGATTTAGCATGCGAAAAAACACAAGAAATGTTTTTGGTTTTTTGTTTTTTGCATGGGACAAAATATTTGTTAACTGGTATAACTATTGTCCTTTACTTTACATTAATTATTGTACATGATTGAGATTATTAATATTAGTTATTTCCTTTTATGACAAAAGTTGTAACTTTAATTATGGTCAATAAGTATTAGGAAACTGAGGATTGTTTTGTGGGTTATAAACAAAAAACACAGTTTGTACATATTGTTGGATCTGGTCTCGTAAATAATAATAACAATAACTAACAATAACAACAACAGCAACAATAATAATAATAATAATAAAACATTTTAAGAAGGTAGTTCAAATCAGTGAGAAATTGTAAAACTCTAAACGGTACATCTTTGCAAAATAAAGCTTTGGTCCGTGCCTTGTAAACCTTAAGTAATATTTTGACATATTTGTGCTTTTCTGAGAATACGATTCTTATATTTTTTAATAATCAATTACATGGCAATTGTTCAATTATATTTTAGCAATTTTGTGTGTAATTATTAATGCTTTTGTTTCATTGTGTTCTCTTGGTAACAGTACCATCACAGCTTTCTGGTGCCATTCATCATATGTTTCTCTTTCAGATTTTTTCCTTCTTATACAAGAGCGAACATATCACACAAAGTGAACATTAGCGCACACATAATTATTGGTACATCTTTTACTCCAGCTCAAATCTATTTTATTGCTCCTCTGTCCTCTTTGGCTGTAAAACTGTTGATTGGCGGCATAAAACACACATTCTGCAACCCACGTTAAAGCTGTTTCGTTGTCCATATGTTGTCACTGGTCCCTTATTGCAACACTAAGGTAAATACCTACACAACAAACGTCTGTCTCTGCTTTTCTCACCTGTGCCTGTAGGTGCTAACTGTAATTTTTAATTTACCTGATCATTTTTGACCTTCTTAAAAATGGCAATACCTGTATGTCCTACATAAGTGACACTGGATCTTTGCATTTATATGTCCTAGCCGATCATGTTCACATTACACCACTTTCTTTGTCTTATGTATATTCACGGTTATTAAAATATTAAATATTAAATATTAATTTGTATTTAACATTAAATATAAATATATGTGTTCAATATAAATAATAAATAAAATGTATTTGTTGTTTTAACCAAAAAGGTAACTGTTTGGCCTGGGTAAAAATGAATTAACACATACATTTGTTAAGAATAATAAATCAATAAATCATTATTGTGTTAGACCTATGTGAAGTTTGTATATATGCATTTTTATATATCAAAATCTGGACAGTGTGATTTTTGAACAGCCTGTAATGTGAGATGCACATTTTCAGTGTCCTGGTTTGGGTGAAATCTAGTGGCGCTCAGAGGCCACCAGCTCGGCCAGTTCTCCACCTGCACTCATCCTGTGCGTGAGGTCGTTACTTCACTTGGTTGGATGCACTGAAATGCGTTCCAAGCTCGAGCTGGCAATCAGAGAGGAGTCATTAACGCCACCTCTCCCCACATCCACCCCCGTGCTGGGGGGGAGCTCCTTAAAAAGAGAAGCGCGACTTCCCCGGTAACCCCTCACTCTGGGGCCTCGCTGTCATTAGTGCTGGTGCAGGGTGCGGGGTCGAAGGGGGGTAGGGGGAGATAAGTGGGTGGGTCAGAGTGCCGTGTTGCGCGAGAACGCAGAGGCAGGGAGGGGAGGGGGTAATTTAAGCGTAGCCAGTGAGAACTAGTGTTCCGTTGGTTTTCAATTTTCTCATTATGGAAGAGATAAATCGTCGGCGACTTTGCCCGTTTTAGCTCGTAACGAGGAAGAGTGGCCACCGTGTGCGCGACGTTTCCCCCGGCCACGTTCTCTGTAACGAGCCCCCAGTTGGAGGCTGCAGCCTCTGCAGAGAGATGCCGAAAGTCTTTAAGTGAGGCCACTGCTTCTGGGTGGGGGTGAATCCTTTCCCCAAGTTTTTCCAATTATGGAGACCCTCCAGCGCTACTGGTTTCACTGCCGTACTGGAGCTGCTCTGGTGACAGGATGTCAGTTATAATGCCGTCCCCTATCACTGTCACTCCGGGAACCAGCCATGACACCCACACTGCCCAAAACCATTGCAGAATATTCTCATCATATAACAGTCTGCACAGTTAGCTCCCCAAATTGAACAGGTATATCCCACGCCTTTATGCGGCGGTCCCAGCCAGGTGGAGCAGAGCACAGAGCGGTGAGACAGGGATAATTGGCCAGATTGGTTCAGACAGCGTTTTTGTCCTGGGGCAGGATTCATATTGATTCGGATTGATTGAGCTATAGCCAAACTTGTTCTGACATTTCTCACCCGATCTTTAATTGATTATTAGTGTTGACCATAACAAGATTTAGTTTAGTTTACAGTGTGATTGTGTCACACTGATTGTGTCACTCACTGATACTTTGCATATACAGAGCCATCTGCTTGCCTTATTGTGATAGTCGCCTGCACGCTTCGGCACGTTTTCCCGTGTATGTGTCAGAAGTTCAGACTGTCAGACATTAATGCCAGTAGCACAGAATGGGAAATAAGCAGGTAAGCTCGCGGACTCGGTCGTGTTGACTCGCTATCTGTCCGTCTCAAAAGCCTGGCCATTATGTGTAATCCCCCAACAGAGTGACTGATTCTGCCACAGCCGCGCAGTGGCCATGACGAGATAACGGAGGGAAAGCCCGCGGTCTGTGGCGCGCTCCGCTTCTGGTCCCACAGAAACGCTGCCGTCCACCCAAATGCAACAAAGCAAAAGTGCTTCCCTTCACACACCAGTCAAATTATCATCCAGATCAAGCAGCTTTCTGTCAGATAATGTCACGTTGTGAGGCTGGGCGCCAGGGGCCGAGGACACATGAAAGGATTTGGCTCCCTGGAGGAGAAGGATGCCTCCCGTTTTGTTTGGCGTCCTTTCTCCCGTATTTTTCTTCTTTTAACCGTTTAATAGGATCATGTAAATGCAGAGGTCTCTGTCCATTAAGGCTATAGGAGGTTGGCCAGTCTCTCCAAGAATAATGCTCAGAGCTGCTTCATGTGCCTTGAAAATAATGACGCTATTTCAGATTTTTTTTTGTTGTTGTTGTTGTTGTTTTGATGTACATGCGCAAATTGCGACAGTGATTAAGTTTCATTATTTATTTAATGTAGTAGATTGTTTCTCCATTAAATCCTCTAAAAACGTGAACACTGCATGGATGTGGAAAACTAAAAACAGTTTCTTAACTCCACTTCTTAACTCCCTTTTTCATGAGCGATAATTAACTCTGTTTTTACACAACATGGATGTTTTGCATATTTCAGTTTGCCGTTTCACGCAACATGGCGTGAAACGGCATGAGGAGGTCTCGCTGTTTGAAAGGTCACAGCTTGAATGTCTGCAAGGACGAATGTCATCAATTGTAGCTGTCGTATAAGGCAGTAGATGAACATCAGGGTAAGATATTTTGCTGTTACTGTGTGAATTATTAAAGTATTTGCTTTATATCTAGGAGTGTTCATGCAGTTACAGGGCCATCGTAGCATTTTTTTAAACTAGTCTATTTTAATCTAGTTTCCTGTGTGTCCGACTTGAAGCTGTTTCTCTGTTTACAGGATGACCGTCACATTCAAAGCCAATTTTGTTAGTGTGTGTGTGCAGACGACTATTTTCTGAAGGGCGTACATCAAGACTTCTCATCTACAAGAGTACCCACTGATGTGTCTGTCAAAACATTGCTGGATTTTCTCTGGACACCGTCGAAAGGCTGGTAGATGCACTGAGGTTGCGTTTTTTTTGTTTAGCTGCTTCTGGCACGACTGCAGCTGCTAAGTGCTAATGCCATATGAACTGGTGCACACCTCCGAAACTTCTCCTCAGAGAAACGATCCACTAATTAGGCACATTTTTCTGTGACAGTCTCATTAGTGCTGGTCAGCTAGACTCAGGCATCCTGTTAACAGAGCCAGGTTAAAATATTTGAACTCCGATGTGCCTCGCATTCCTGTTTGGCTGTTAGTTCTTGTTGTTTCAGGCTTGTTCTTTAATCAGTCGAGTCTTGAAGTCGAATTTCAGCTACATAAAGTTTTTTCTGCCTCTCCCATTATTTCTTTCATTTATTTTAGTTTTCCACTGCCAGCTGGTTTGAATTTAGGAAAGCGATGTTCTGGTAGAGTTGCCGCATTACCATCGGCGCGTTTGTGCATTCTGAATATCTTTAAGAGCTCGTCTGGAGTGGCGTGCGTCTTCGCACAGGTGAAGTTCATGTACAATGCAATCACCAGGACGTGTGGGTGGATTTTTGATACCATGTTTAACCCATTTAAGAGCCTGTGTCTGTGTGTGTGTGTGTGTGTGTGTGTGTGTGTGTGTGGGTGTGTGTGTGTGTGGGTGGGTGGGGGGTCTATACGTGCACATTAATGAACAAACCCATCTATGCTTGATTGACTTTCACAGTTCCAGTCGAGCTTACCTTTGGAGGGGATTAATGTTTTGTATGTTATGCAGAAGAAGCCAGTTTCTTTGTACATGGCGAATGTGCCTATTTTTCACTTTTTCCAGTCTGTTTCCCAGTTCGCCTACTGCTAAATTGTTTACATTTTACAGGCTGAGTGAACCATGTCAGCTTGGTCTGGCACGGGCTTCACGGGCTTGTTTTCACTTCGCTGTCTTTTTTTTATGTGAAACATTTAGCACTCAATTCCTCAGCACTTTTCAAAATGCCCTTTCCATACTTTTCCTGACGCTTATTGTTGATTAAGTAGAGCATAATTTCCTAATTCTGTGATGTCTGGATGAAGGTCTCTGTATTATTTGTTCCGCTCACAGCTTGACTCTGTCACTTAGCTCCTATTCACCTCCTCTCTCCTGCTGTGTCATCATTCTATCCACCACAAGTTCTCTGGGCCTACACCGCCTCCTCTGTGCGGCATTGGAGCGCAGAAACACCAAGCAAGGCCCTGGTGCCAACCCCGCCCCGCCCCGCCCTCCTCTTATCTGCCCCGCCCTGCTCTGCTATCCTCCGCCCTGCTCTGCTATGCTCCGCCCTGCTCTGCTATGCTCCGCCCTGCTCTGGGCCAACAAACTAAAGGTTCCAGAGCTGTCGGTGGGAGTAGTTTGTCAAATCTGCTTGTTATGAAAAGACCACATCATGTTCCTGCTCTGGCATCTGGTGTGTGTAAAACGCTCCTGCCAAACGTGTCAGGCTGTGTTCAGGGTGGGGGCAGAGGGGTGGAGGGGGTGGAGGGGGTGGTGTTCAGAGACAGGTGCTGTTTGTTCACACAGGGAGACTGCTGAATGAAGCGGCAGGTGTGAAGAAACAAATTCGGCGAGTGTGTGTGTGTGTAACTGACAGACTTTCGCATGGTTTATAAGAAACTAGATTAAAAAAATTCTACAGTGGCCCGTTTAACTACACGGATAGTTCTCAGTAGCTATAAAGGTGAATGCCTTCGTAATAAAGGCAGTGAAAGCGTCTCAGCCTGCTCTGGCTGGAGCTGAGGGCGGAGAAGGGCAGATTGGTGCAGGGTAACTGCTGCACGTCAAGAGCCCAGGGGACCGATGGCGGAGGGGGCAGAGCTAGCGTGCGCACCTCACTGTTCTCCATGCGCAGCAGACATAGTTGCCTGGACTGCAGGACATGTACACGTTCCGTGTATACTAACACGGGATGCCGAGCTGGTTGGGGTATTCATTTCTCCAGCACAGGATTAACTGTTCCTGGAAATCTACCTCCAGCACGAGCAGTCCTCAGGAGAGAGCAGCTGACCGTGTGTGAGGAGTGCGACTAACGGGGGTTTACTTTGGTGGCTGTTACTCTTACCACCTTCTGTTCTGGCTCTGAGCTGCTCACTGTCAACCAATCAGCCTGACCCGCACAACACACCCCCCCTCCCTCAGGGGTCAAAGGACAATAAAACCCCAAAACAGTGTAAGACAGCATTGTGTGTGTGTGTGGGTGTGAGAGAGAGAGAGAGAGAGTATGCAGTATGATTCAAAGGTGTTCTTTGGTCATTGAAATTAAACTTAATAATAAATAAATACATTTATATCACTTCCTGAAGTAAGAAGTACAACAACAACAACAATAAGTTTAATAACTTTTTGTAACATGGGAGGCTAGGCAGGATGCAGGAACAAGCCGTGAAAAACAAAGTGACGTTTATTTACACAAAAAAAGACACCTAAACCCTAACACTAACACTAACCCTAACCAGCACATGGCGTCTACTGTGCACAGGAACAAAAACAGCTCCGTATGGAAAGTCTGCACTTCACGTGTTCTGCGTTCTGTATTGCGTTTAATAAAATAAGTCTGACCGAATGTACTGCGTGTGCTATTTCTGTAAGACATTTTCTGATTCTGCTAATATCGAGGCACGAATCCCAGTGTAGCAAGGCCCATCCACACTGTCTGTCTAAGCCCCTCCAGAGATGACCAGTGCCAGGGGGGGTTCAGCGGCGCCTAAACTGAAAGGAATTAGCGCTCTCTCACTCACTGTCGGCCGGATTTGTTTCTTTAATCTCAGCTTCTCAGCATCCTCATTCATATTAAAATGCGCCTCCAGGGACCAACGCGGGGATTTGAATTCATAAGCAAGGAGCTCCGAGCGCAGGTCTGGCCAGACCGGGCGTAGAACCCGCTCTCTACAGATGTGTAATTATTAATAGCAGATATTAGTCTCAAACATGGTATTGTGAGGCTAGGTTGGATGGCCATGCGTGTGTGTGTGTGTGTGTGTGTGTGTGTGTGTGTGTGTGTGTGTGTGTGTGTGTGTGTGTGTGTGTGTGTGTGTGTGTGTGTGTGTGTGTGTGTGTGCGTGCGTGCTGAGGTGTTATTAATGAGATGTTGACTAGTGCAGTGATGTAAAGTTTTCTGGAACAATTAGGCTATTTTTCAGATTTTCTCCAGGGATTTGACTGAACTTTAGAAGAACTGACAGCGAGTCTCACGAGACAAGCAAAAAAAAGAACATTAAAATACCACGAAGGATCATGTATTTACTTACCTCTGCTGTTCTGTTTCATTCCTTCAATAGTGCCCTACTTAAAAACTGTTGTCTAAAATAATAGATTGCTTGTGTTTTATTTACTGTAATTTACAGTACTTATTTATTTATATCTTTTTACCTACATTTATTTAGTCTTGGATGAGTCATTGTACAGGCCTGCCCATTTTATATTAAAATAATAATAATCATTTACTATGTTGCTGTGAATGTTTGAAAGGGTGGCGAAACGTAACACCTGCAGTAATTAGGGGCTGGGGCATCTGTGCTAATGCTAACCAGCAGACTGTTGGCTTCTGGACCTGCACCAGAGGTCAACACTTCCAGCACTGCGTGCCTGGACAGCTTCCTGCAAAGTTTGGCTTAGTGTTTCCCCTCTCTAGTGCCTCTGGCTGAGGGTTAAGCGGCACACGATAAGCACAATAACTAATGAAGGGTTTGGTAACTGGCTGATCATTTAAGATCTAATGTGTTACACTGGGGAGCGTTTTAAACCCCCCATGCCGTAGATGATTCGAAGTGAGAAACTCCTGTGCAGACATTCATTCCCACACACCCTCTCAAACATCATATCATAGTGTCACAACACTATTGAGCTATTACTGCCATCACTAGCAAAGCTATTAATTTCTGTTCAGGATTCTTTCAATAGTAAATCATTTCATTTACATAAGGCATTAATACACCTGCTGTTGAGCCAAACTGCTATGCAAAAATAAAAGATATTCGCTAAAATAATTTTAAAAGACATAAGGCAACCCATTAGACCTAGAAAAATATTTCATATCATAGATAATATTATGGGTCTCAGGAAGCTGGTAATATTATGAGTGTTGTTTTAGAATTTGTTAGAGATGAAGCCCTTCTGATCTCCGGAGTTCCACTCCAGAGTTCCATTCCAGAGTTCCACTCCGGAGTTCCAGCCCAGAGTTCCTCTGATGTTCCACAGCCTTGGAGCAGAGACTGCATGTTAACCCAGCATGAAGAGCAATCACGAGCTGTTGAAAAGATGATCTCAGGGATCTGGGAGCAGAACAAGAACACAGCAGACATCAAACATACTAAAGACCCAACAAAATCGCAGAGTACCACTTTGGCCTCGGTACGCGTCCTTTTTTTTTTACCTGTTGACGAGAGCCCTAAATATAGCAAAGCAATCTGCAGAGGAAGACTATGTCCTGGTGTTCTGCTCCCTGGAAAGTCATTCGGGACATATTTTAGCAGAATGGGTGTTTTAATAAGCTGGAAAATATTAGTCAAAAGCTGTTGATGTTAATTATATTGTAGGGAATTTGATCAACATATGAAATGTGTTCACCCGTGTAATTAAGATCCTTGCGCAATAATCCTTCAGGAAAAAGAGCCCCAGGACCGGTCTCTGACTGGGGAATTATAGGGAAGAGGTCAGATTTAAAGGGTGGGGGGCGTTTTTAAAGGGGGTAGGCCCTTCCCAGAAGCCTCTAACTGCTATCGTCATCCTCTCCCTCCTGCAGAATATGTTGATAAGCTCATATAGCCAGAGAAACCCTGAAAGTAAAACAAATTCTCCTTAGATCCGAAGACGGGACCACATCTGGGGCACAGCTAATGTCACCTCACTCATGCAATTATAAACTAAGTTTAAAGCAGTCCTTCATTCATTTCTAATGACTGCTTTGTTTTGCTTAGTTTCTTGTCTTTTTTTTAACAATAAATTTTATTGTAAAAAGTAATAACGGGGAGGTTGAATCCCGTGATACACTCATCCGTTTTTCTGAGTGATCATTAGTGATAACACATCTGCTAAAACTGTTTAGAATATTCCACTCTGGAAAATGGGATCATTTTCCATTATAAATTACACTGAAAATGATCAGGGCTTGCTTAGCATGCCTGGAGGACACAGCAGGTCGGAGGTTCTGAAATATTCTCCCTATATTATAACAAATTTCTTTTACGTTTTAGAGCTCATAGTTTAGAGTTCATCCACACCATGAGGCAGAGGCTGATTTTATTTAATGCGTTTCTCAGTTTATCTGATACTACAGTGCTGCTGTACATAAGACTCTTTTTAGAGTTCACCATGAACACGTCTCTCGTGTGCAGAAAAGAGATGTGC
>NC_137508.1:26660000-26702500 GCF_041902795.1 Electrophorus electricus
TTCCTTCTTGTTTCCTAAGTGGGCATATTCAGTATTAATGCACCCTGATTCATATTAACAGCATGCTGTATGAGACATTTAGTACATACCAACATAAATATTATTATTCAAATTTAGTGAATGGATTTCACCAGTGTAAATGTTTTTTTTTAATTTACACTCATATGGTTTATACTTATCTAAACATTTAACAGTAATAATCTGTTATTACTTATAAAACTAGTAAAGTATTAGCTACCACTTTTTTTTTGCGGTAATGATTTTTACCACCTGATGTTACCGATGGATTCAGCTTCACTCCGTGTTTTACTGCCAAAAGAACTGATGTGATGGAATCCGTGTGCCGCTGGTGAATAATTCAAGCAGTGCAGGGCTCTCACCGGAGGATACGACGTGAAAGGCTCCGTCGGAGCTGGGCTTCTGTGTGCCGTGGCATCGAGCAGGTGGACTCCAGATTCCCACTGCCCGACGCTTCTCCTGACACGTGCCCGGGGAGAGAAGACCATGATGTGGTCAAACAGCATAACATATGACCCTAAGGGAAGGCCAGAGGCAATGCTAGGCCCTCTCTCTCTCTCTCTCTCTCTCTCTCTCTCCTTCCCTCTCTACCTCCCTCACTTTCAGACACACATGAATTCATGCTTTCGCTCACACAGGTATCCGCCCAGGTATAGGCCGATACAAGGTTAGTCAAATAAACATACACATGGATTCTCTCTCTCTCTCTCTCTCTCTCTCTCTCTCTCTCTCTTTTCAAATAATTTTAATGATAATAATCAGTTCAGTCTCCACAAGCTCTGTATAGTAACATACACACACACAAACACACATACATACATGCATACACACACTGATCCAGAGTAACTGTCATCTGACAGTGTTGTTCCATGAAGGCCTAACACGCAATGATCTATTAATAAGGCATTGATGATGCATTGATGATTTATAGATGATGTATTGTTGATTTATAGATGATGTATTGATGAGGCATTGATGATGTATTTCTTTCTTTGAGGTTTGTCTTTATTACCAAAGACCCAGTTTGATGTCATGCACCTTCATTAAGGACAGAATGTGGTCATGTGCTCACTAAATCTCCGCTGAAGAGACTGGACTCAGGAGATGCCCTGTGCTGGAGCCCTTGTGTTGTCAAAGCCCGGGGCAATATTCTGTTTCAGCGGGATCCACATCCTAACTTTGATGCACTCCTCAAATTACAGCCAACAGGGCCCTTAATCATTCTAAAGCAGAGAGAGAGAGAGAGAGAGAGAGAGACTGCTACAAGAAAAATTACCGCAACACCTGCCAAATATCCCATTCACGTGTCCCATAGCTCGCCATGTCAGCAAGAAGGCTATTCTTTCCCCGTGTGTGTGTGTGTGTGTGTGTGTGTGTGCGTGTGTGTGTGTGTGTGTGTGTGTGTGTGTGTGTGTGTGTGTGGCTATTTGCACACTGCTCATAATAGATCATGCTATGATATGATCTGAAAGCCAGTCATTAATGCATCCAGGGATTGACAGCTTGTGAGCTATTGTTTGCCTTGATTGGGACTTTAATTGGTTTCAAATGTTGTGGCTCTGTATCTCTGTTCAGTGCAGATTTTCCTGCAGAGGGACCTGGAGTGGCAATTACAGAGAACATTCTTGATTATTTTCCAATGCCAAGTGACTCAGGCTGGCTGAACTCCATGGAATAAAGAAATTGCTTCGTATACAGTTAAGAGTCCACAAAACTGCGATTCAGTGTGGAGACTAAAAATGTGTCTTATTTTGTTGCCACGAAGAACCTCCTAAAAAGTGTGAATTATCCACGGAACCCTCTCTGGACCGTCAGACTCTGCCAATGAATACAAACACACCACATTTACATAGAGCCAGTGACTTCACTTGTACACCTCCTACTCTTTCACCGAACATATTCGCTGTCATCCTCCTCCTCCACAATAGCATTTAATCATGAGGAATGCTCTCTCTCTCCCTCTTCTCCCACTCTCCCTCTGAGTTTCACCTGTGCTTGCCTGCCAGGTCGGGGTAATTGTCACCTTGCGAGGGTTTGCAGGTGTGCTGGAACCTGCCTGTTTACAGTCTCTGCATAATCTAGCACATCTGCCAAATGAGCTCTCACATCTACAAGAAGCTCGCGCCGCAAAGAGCCTCCCAAAGTTAGGACTCGGGTGGCAACAGGATGGGCTGGGGGGGCACTTAGTGCTGGGGTGGCAGTAAGCATTGGTGTGGCAGTAGGGGCTGTGGCAGTAGGGGCTGTTGTGGCAGTAAGTGCTGGGGTGGCACTAAGGGCTGGGGTGGCAATAAGTCCTGCGGTGGCAGTAAGTCCTGCGGTGGCAGTTGGGGCTGGGGTGGCAATAAGTCCTGGGGTGGCAGTTGGGGCTGGGGTGGCAGTAAGTACTGGGGTGGCAGTAAGTGCTGGGGTGGCAGTAAGGGCTGGGGTGGCAATAAGTCCTGGGGTGGCAGTTGGGGCTGGGGTGGCAGTAAGTCCTGGGGTGGCAGTTGGGGCTGGGGTGGCAGTAAGTCCTGGGGTGGCAGTAAGGGCTGGGGTGGCAGTTGGGGCTGGGGTGGCAGTAAGCACTGGGGTGGCAGTAAGGGCTGGCTTGGCAGTTGGGGCTGGGGTGGCAGTAAGCAATGGGGTGGCAGTAAGGGCTGGGGTGGCAGTTGGGACTGTTGTGGCAGTAAGCACTGGGGTGGCAGCTGTTCATGCTGCCATCAGTGGGACACATGGTTAGGTAACTGTAGAGCCCTACATACGTTTCAACAGTCTCAGTCATTCATCCTCTGTCTCCTCCTCACTGTTATAAAAAAGATCTGCTTTATTTTCCTCATTCAGGCCACCTCTTTCTTTCTGCCCCCACACCCCTCCGCCCCCGACTAATGAAAGCATTCTGCTCTCTACCTCTCTTTTGTTACCACTCCAACTCTTAAACTGTCACGCTCTCATTCTCCCCTCCCGGCTCGCTCTGGCTCCCGGCCTGTTTTGCAGGCAGTTCTCATTTGTTTGAGGGTGATTAGGGGCTTCCTTGGCAGGCTTTTAACTGGCACTCTTGTGAGAAATTCAGTTCAAGTCCCTTAAGGCAAATTTACAAACATGCTTGTAATGCAGACGAATGCATTTCTCCTGATGGCTGGGAGCGCTTTCTGCTATTGTCACCAAACAGAGTTCAGAGGCAACGCCGAGTTTTGGACTCTCTGATGGTACTGACATTCCCAAGCAGTTGGCATGCAGTCAGTTCCAGGACTGAGACCGCGCGGCACAGCCTCCGATCACAGCCCGCCACCAATCACGTGCGCGCTTGCTTTAACTCCAGTACACACACTAACTACACACGCCTGTGAATTTCACTTGCGTTGCATAAACCACCTTCACATCAGCTTCACTTTTGGCTTCTCTGCCGTTGGCTAGAGAGCTGGTCTCCCATTATTGAGCGCCCTCCTGGCTCTGGGCTATTTGATAATAAACTTTAATGTTTTATTTTATGTTATTTTATTGTGCTTTCTGTTCACGTCTCGTTCACACACAGAAGTTCAAAACCTAAAGAGAAATGTGTTGCTCTGTTGCTATGGTACAGGTATTCTTACCAACATATTTCAGATTTCAGACTTAAATGTATTATCTGGTATAATGCAGACTTATATGATAGGGGGGGGGGTTGTTCAGGGGGTCTGATGTACTTTCAAAATTAAAAGTATAGTTTAAAAACTGAAATTGATGAACAAAACTTTAAAAAACAATAAAACAGTGGCATTAATTTTAATTAAAGAAAACATATATTTATTGTTTTGATCATTACTATTATTTATTACTTTCATTCCATGGAGAGAAAAGCACCCATGAGCTGCAGTCATAAATCTTGCTGCATGTCCTGCTATAAATGTGAGTAACATACATTGACTAAAACATTGTTCCTTTTCATTCATGGTTAACTGTGAATTAACAGTGTTTATATATAGTTCCTCTCTGAGATCTGTGTTCTTCTGTGCCTCGTGATTCAAAGCCACAGTGAAGACAGGTGGCTCTACCAGTTTCCCCAGGTTCATTCACACCAGTCTGCCAGGTGAGCGTAGTGGTCCTACCTGTTCCGCCGCGATCATTCACACCGCACTGATGGATCTGCCGCTACCACTACACTCAGTGAATATCTAATCTGAGACTTTAGTTCACTTTTAATGTTGCTGCGCTCTTAGCTCACTGTGTCAAAAACAAATGAATTCTCTTCAAAACGTCTTCTGTACGTGGTCAACCAAGGCTCTGTGAGTGGAGTGCCATGCGAGTGCGCAAGTGCCGTTTCATCAGGCCAATGAAACGGCACAGCAAGACAAACAGGAAACAGGAAGAGAAGGGAGATGGGTTTTAACAGTATCGCCATATACACCTACAGCTTCACACACAATGACCAGCCATGCTAACTGCATCCACAGTGTGTATGTTATTTCTTAAGGCACATTACAGGACCAGTCAAGAGACTTTTGGAATTACTTTATTGTAGTCTGTAATATAGTAGCTAGTCAAAAAAACAAGGGGTAAGGGTTGGTTCAGCCCAGCTCTGTGCAAACAGTAACACAGACCGGGGAGTAGCAGCTCTGTGCTTCATTTTAGGAGTTTAGGGGCCATAGCCTCTTTAGACTCATTCTGCGTTCTGATTGGACATATTTTAATGCAATCAAAATCCACACACGTCCGGTTAATTAAATTTACATAAAATGGAAATTTTATTTTTATGAAACCATGTACATAATACTCAAACCAAAGTAATTAAATATTTAAGTAAGGTGAAATATAACAATCTCTCTCTCTTTAAAGAACTTTTCATATATTGTGATTGTGTGCAAGCATGCATGCAGGTGTGTGTGCATGTGTGTGTGTGTGTGTGTGTGTGTGTGTGTGTGTGCAAGCATGCGTGTGTGTGTGCAAGCATGCATGCAGGTGTGTGTGTGTGTGTGTGTGTGTGTGTGTGTGTGTGTGTGTGTCAACATATGTGTGTGTATCTTTGGATGGGTTCTTGGCATATACAGTAGCTCAGTAATTAAAATCCATCAGACCCTCTCTCCAGCTGCAAAGCTCTTTCATTCATCTCCTTGGTAGTCATAACATGCATGTGTGCACAAGCTTAAGGTTTCAATTCAGTCTCCAGGCATCCCCCCCATCTACCCTAACCCCCACCTACCCTTACGGGCATCTACCCTAACCCCCACCCACCCTTACGGGCAGTGGTAGCTCAGTGGTTAAGGTACTTGACTTATAATCTGAAGATGGCTGGATCAAGCCCCACCATGACCAAGTTACCACTGTTGGGCCCCTGAGCAAGACCCTTAACCCTCAATTGCTCAAGTTGTACTCAGTCATAATTGTAAGGCGCTTTGGACAAAAAGTGTCAGCTAACGGTGAAATATAAATGTATCTTAACACCTCCATCTATCCTATCTCTAACCTAACCCTCCATGTCTGTATAGGTGTTACCATGAGAAACTGACTGTCAGTGTGCCTCTCTCTCTGCTACACAATACCACTGTAGAGCAAGATGAGCCCTGGGTGTGTGTTCTTTTATTCTAACACTATATCAGTAACCCTATTCAGAGGCCATTCAATCTTCATTTAATTCATGCATTTATGAATGACGTAGTTAGAAATGAAAGTCATTTTTCATATAGGGCTCCTTAATCAAATGGGTTCAACGTAGCAGTATCCTATCCAGAAGAAGCCTGCGTCAGCAAAGGACACATTCCACATTCTCTAGGCCGCATTCCACACTGAATGTGCTATAGTTAACTGTGCGTGTGCAATGAGTGTGCAATCACAAGACCTTGGCAACCAAGAGACTATTAAAACGTAGTAATCAGCTTTGAGTTCTAGCACCACCACGCACAACGCACAGCCAAAATTCCAGAGAAACACGGAGTCGTTGCGCCAGATACTGACTAATCAGTACAGCTCGGTTCTGAAGGTGTTGCAAAAGTTCACTTTTGAAAATCTGAGCCATCTGTTATGGTTCTTATGTTATGAAAAAGATCACTGCTTAACTCTTTGTGATTTGTTATGCTTGCTAGGTTATTAACACCATGCTCCACCTGAACTACAGGAGGATCTTGTTTATGCTGTTGTCGTGAATAAGTTACGTTTTATACCACGAACAGTCCACTATGCACGTGCTATACGCGAGATGAGAGTTTGGTGCCGTCTAGTCTGTTGTGTCAGCATGTCGGTAGCTGACGGTTGCCACCTTATGCCTACCGCACACCGAGTGGTGAAGGTGAAAGGGTGAAGTAGTTGGAAAAGAAGAGTCATCAGGCCTACGCCTCCATCCGTCATCCTAACCATTTTCACTCAGGCTCACCGCTTTCCTGGGGCCAACACCAACAAAACCTCCGAGCTTTGGGCCCCAGAGACCCCCAGAGATTTATACATTCGCGGTCTTTGCAAAGTACTGACAGAATTAAGCAAGTATTATTCTTATCAATCTCAGCTCTTGACAGATTCCAATAAACTTGTGACCTTTCAATTTGCCAGTGATGCATTGCCCTGGATGTGAGTTATAACCTGTGATCTGGGTCAGAGATAGGCAACCACTCATATTCATTCATCAAGCCTGAATATACTTTCCATCAATCAGTGCAAATGATCTGTGGAATTATTGCAGTCCACCAACGCGTAGGCAGTGTGGGTGGGGGGGTGGGGGTTACTCGCTGATAAAGTCAATAAAACAGGCAGTTGCGTTCAACACAAAAGCTGTTTGGTTCATGTTTAAGAGCTGTTTAGAAATTGACATTCAGACACCTGCGGGTTGGGAATATTCAAGTATATTTTTTCCTCCGGTAGCGTGCGATCTTTTGTTCTTGGTGTTTACAAACGGAACAAGGCTTCTGATGGGGCTCATTTGCTAGCGACTGCGGCCCATGGTCTGCACGGTTCCATGCAGGCTCGCAGCTGGAGGGCAGTTCTGTGTCATGAAAGGGTGATGGCACCAGACGAGGAGCTTCTGTTCCTCCCACTGGGCAGCTACTTCCACTCGTTTTCACACCGTGTATCTGTCGCGGGGGGGTGTTGCGGGGTGTTTCCATCAACATTTTCTGCCATCACGCTCCTGTCTGTTATGTTTTTGTGAGTCAGAGAAATTGCTTATCTTACCGTATCTTCTGGACATCTTCTGTACCCTGCCTACTTCTCTGCATATGGATGTTATAGAGAGGGAGGGAGTGAGGGAGGGAGAGAGAGAGAGAGAGAGAGAGAGAGAGAGAGAGAGAGAGAGAGAGAGAGAGAGAGAGAGAGAGAGAGAGAGAAGGAACAAGAAATAAGTATACAGGATAAAGACATGAGCTGAGAAAGTCTGTGCACCAGTGAAACAGAGTCAGACTGTGTGTGTGTGGTTGTGTGTGTGTGTGTGTGTGTGTGTGTGTGTGTGTGTGTGTATCGTAAGTCAGAGAGAAAGAAAGAGCACTTGTTGTGATCATAGATTGGTGGTGACCTATAGTGTTTTCTCCTTATCCCCTCAGTGCTGGACTTCAAGCCCCATTATCATAGTTAGTGCTGGGTTCGCACGGCTCTGAGGAAGACCACAGTACTCTTCGTCATGCACCGTGCAACGTTCCACAGCTATTTAAACTCATTCCACCTGCTCTCGTCACAATCCTCCTCAAGCAACAACAATTGCAGGTTCCGTAACTTCACACTTATCTACACATTACCCAGACAAGCTGAATATGTCAGTCGTGAGGTGTGTGTGGGTGTGTGTAATGTTTTTGAGGATTATTGAAATCAGTGGCATTTTGAACTCTGTATGTATGATGCTGTAGATATGTTTTCTTTCATCTCTTCCTGGTGGTATGCAGTTCTGTCCTGCAAATAACACCCATTAGAGTTAAATTTGAATTGAACTGCTGTTATCAGCCCACAACAGTGAACGCTATCACAGAAACAACAAGCAGAGAGACATGACCTCCCAGGCAGGATGAGGCTTCCGAGCGTGGCTCCTACTCCCCTGGTGCCGGGTGTGGCGTGGCGTATGTGTTGAAGTCGGGCTTTGTTCGTTCATGTTAGTAATCTTGTCTGTCATGTAACATAGCCATGGCCCAGAGACCTCCGCCTGTCTCCTACGCTGGTGTCTCTCTCTCTCTCTCTCTCTCTCTCTCTCTCTCTCTCTCTCTCTCATGGTATGTGTGCGTCTCTCCATACTGGAGTGAAACACAACTGTTCTGACACTCTCTCATGGTTCCTGACAGCCTTTTGTGAATCACATGATTCACACATACCATTTCTGAGACACTGCCATATTAGCTATGCTTTGCCATATAATAAGGCATTTATGAGCGGACAATAAACAGAATAATTACAAATCTGCTGTACTTTATTCACACCTTGTTGGGATTAGTACACTCCAACTAATGTTATTGATGAATAATTGTTGGTCGTAAAGCAGTCATAAATTTGATTGTTTCATAGCCTTATTTTTCTATATTAAATAATTTCTTCTTCAACATGATCATTATGAAGCTTTGTTACATTAATGTAGGTAGAACATTGCATAAGATTACACAACTTTACGTGAGGTCCATGGCACAGACAGTGAGAACATCACCCCACATCTTGGACAACAGCACACTACTGACTGCATCAGTGAGAGAGAGAGAGAGAGAGAGGGGGGAGGGAGGGAGTGAGAGAAAGAGAGGGAGAGGGGGGGGAGGGAGGGAGAGAGAGAGGGGGGGAGGGAGGGAGGGAGAGAGAGAGAGAGAGAGGGAGGGAGGGAGAGAGAAAAAGAGAGAGAGAGAGAGAGAGAGAGAGAGAAAGAGAGAGAGAGGGAGAGGGAGAGGGAGGGAGGGAGAGAGAGAAAGAGAGAGAGAGAGAGAGAGAGAGAGAGAGAGAGAGAGAGAGGGAGAGGGAGGGAGGGAGAGAGAGAAAGAGATTATAAAACCAATTAAAACAGCTAGCGTTAGATACTTTAACAATGTGGAACAAGATGCCAGTTCTTTGTGTTTCCTGGGTTTGAAAATGACAAATTGGCGTGGAGACCATGAGAACTACAGAGAGTGGTTTGGTGTGTTTTCTGGCCTGGGGGCTGAAACATTTCATCTGTCAGTCTGCTAAAAACATTGTAGGGGGTACAAGTGCTCTCTGACTGTTCTCAGCATTAACACAAAGCCAAACCAAATAGTTGGAACACTGGGTCTATAAAAACTAACATTCAGAGACGGCGTGCCATCAGGCCTTAAATTGGGAGTATCACTATGTATGTATATATATATATATATATATATATATATATATATATATATATATATATATATATATATATATATATATATATATATATACATACAGTATATAGCCATGGTATTTCAGAGCATCTCCGTCATGTCAGAGACATAAAACACAGAGAGTCTCTAAGCAAGTACAAGCTCAGTGATCTCTAGTGACACGGGAAAAAAACATGTTCTCACTGCATGACAGGTGAGACAGACAGAGCAGAGATGCACCTTCTCCTAGAGTGTGAACATTTTAAAAACATATGGAAAACTTTCACAATAAAAATACAAAATAAAATCTCATATTTCATTGATATGACCCAAAGGGGAAAATTTTAAATCTCTCTTGGAGCAGGGCACATGCAACACATCATCACCTGAGCAATGGTCAATGACAAACAACTGCAATGATGTTCCTACAACTGTTATCCATGTAATTTTCCACGTAATTCTTTTATCCAAGGAATTGGCTGCCTCTCTTTACACACGTCTTCTTTGCCAAAACATTATATTGTTTTAACATTTTATTAAAGCTATAATGGCCCGTTAACCATAATTAATGTTACAATTGATGTTTACTTATTATTATTATTATTATTATTATTAGCATTCATTGTATTCATTCACTTATTAGCACACTTATTTAAAATGTTTAAGTATATTTTCTGAAAATGTTCCCATTTTCAGTGCATTGGCAATGTTGTACTGCATACAGTCAGGTTAATAGAGAGAGAGAGAGAGAGAGAGAGAGAGAGAGAGAGAGGGGGGGGGGGTAACTTGGAGAGCTGAGGAGCTCAGGTGCATTCCCTACACCTGCAGTCAGACCTGCTGAGAGTCTCAGGTGGAGAACACCTTCACCACTTCATCATCTCACTGCTGAAGTACTGCTTCATTTCAAAGAGATCTCTCTGTTTCCCTTACACGGATCTACACAGAGCGTCACGTGCACACGATTAAGGCTCGCTGAGCCATGGCAACATCCTATCGCAGATTAGCAGATTAGCTAATTACACAAGAACTCACTCCGTTCATGGCCACGCTCTGCCTGGCACCTGTGCGGCCTCACCGCGACCTGTTTCCCCTTCACCAAAGAGAGGCTGGAGATGCCAATCCCCGTTTGAAGTATGTAGCAGCACCAGAAACCCCACCCCAGTGTGCTGGAGATGTGATGGAGATGTGATGAAGATATCAGGCATCGTAAGATCAAGTACTAGAGGATATTTGATCATCACATGAATGAGAAGAAGGAGGAGAAGCAAAGCAGCACAGCCATCAATTTTAAAGAACAGTGCTCCAAAAGAAAGTTGCGATAAATGTAAAGGCTTGTAGTAAGCATTCAATCCTGCACTTTTCTTAACATTGCCAGCTAAGAAAGAAGAATGAGCAAACCAGAGAAGCACGGTGCTGTAACACAAACAGGTCATAATTAGAAACAGCCAGACAAACTCCCAAAAACGTATTGAGCTACAAACAAGGTGACATGACTAAGTACTATGAGACAGGCACCGAAAGCAGGCGAGAATACAAAAGGGATTATTTATACCGAAGTGACGACGATCCACAAGTGAAGTACAGGTGATAATGAGGGGGTGGGGCCTAGAGCCAGCGTGGGAGGGAGCCAATCAAAAGAGTAGATTCAGAGTGCTTCAGGGTCGGTTGGGGACTCCAGTTTCAGCACTTCTTTTGCAAACTATTTCTACTGTTTCCTGGGCTCCACGACAGAGGAAGCAGAGGAAGTGTATGTACGTGATTGTATACCTTCGCAGAACTGAGTGTCATAGTGCTGTTTATGAGCTTTGTGTCGGAACAGTTCAATTAACGCACACTAGGGTGTTGAGCATGGGCATTGGGCATTGCGAGTTTTATTAACGGCAAATCCATAACCAGGGTCAAATGAACGGATAAAGCAGGGGAGCCAGATAACGGAACAAAGCCAGAATAAACAATATGCGAACTAAACGTGGGAAAACCAAAGAACAAAACAAAAACGGGCACACAAGACAGCACAGAGCACGTCATGCATTCAACGTTGTAACACAATGACCAACAACAAGACAGGGAAAAACACCCGGGCTTTAGGAGCAGGTGAAAGTAAGCAGACAGATAAAAGCACGACGGTACAGGAACGGAGCCAGAAGAAAAGGCACACGAGACACAGTCGCAGGCGGTGTTCATCTGCTACTGAATGTCTAAAGGGGTTCTTTGACCAGTGCTTTAAGCACTTTTTATGCCTTTGAAATCTACATTCTGAATCTTTAAGTTATATTTACACACACTAATGTGTATGTTATATATATATATATATATATATATATATATATATATATATATATATATATATATATATATATATATATATATATATATATACACTTTAATCATATGGTGACAGATCATTATGAGACATTGCTGCTTATCAAGTCCAATGACCTCATATACTTGTAGATGCTATTAGTAAGTGAATTACACTAAATTTATGTGCATCTTTTAAAACATTGTGTGCTAGTGTGTACTTCCAGTACAGAACCGAGAACAGAAGCCCCCCCACAGACACTATCGCACTCATCATCAATAGGCTGACAGTCATCTCCCACCGGTTTTATAACACACACAGTAAAATCGCTCATAACTCCTTTTGAATCGTTCAGATATCATACGTTACTCACGCAGAGGTAAAGGTTTCTAATCACATATCGTATATTACAGGTTAAAACTTTCATTGTGTAAGAGAGTGACCTCACTAATACCACTCACAGCCCGTTTGCATATTCCGCACTACAGTTACATTTACGCATATGACCTGATTCATATGACCGATATTCTTATTATCCATATGGCCCGTTAGGATTTTGTATGCGACTAATAGGCCAGTGGATGAACTGGTCGCTGTCGCTAAAAGGAGGTGACAGGTGAAATAAGAGTTTAGTCGGCTGCTAAATCAGCCATCAGCCGTTAGGGTTCGTTGGGAAGGTGATGTGTGCGCAGAATGGTGAGGGGACATGGGGATGCTAATAATAGCGATAGCACAACACGATTGAGAATGACAGGGAAAACGAGAGTTACCATATTAACTCCACAGCGATGCAACAGCCTGCACCTTCAGCTCAACGGAAACGGCGTAAATCGTGTGGACTAAACCAGGAATAATAGTGATGCCCATTGTAGCTCTCTCTCTCTCTCTCTCTCTCTCTCTCTCTCTCTCTCTCTCTCTCTCTCTCTCTCTCTCTCTCTCTCTCTCTCTCCCACACACACACACACACACACACACACACACCGGTCTTTGTTCCCTCAAGGAGACCTCCTCTTAACGGAATTTGCAAATGTTTCAAAACCAATGCAACCGTTCTGATATGCTTAATTTGTTTCACTCTATTGATTGCCCTATAAACAGGTAAACATGTACTCATGTTATGTAATTCTGTTTTTGTGAAAACGTTCTTAAGTCTTTCTGTACTTCCTATGTTTTACATCCTGCAATGCTTTGGTGACTAGAGCAGACGAACTGGAGGGGAAAAAAAGTTAAGTAATCTTCAATTAAAAATGTAAAGAGTAATAAGTGTTCTTCTGGCACTATGCCTGATTGGTCTATTCTGAATTGGACTGTTCTTTTTTTGTTCCTCATTGGCTGTTTGAGTGGCAGTTAAGCTGTTGGTTTCAATTTCCTATAAGTATCCACGTCGACTTCATTAGAATAATGTTCAACGCTTAATTAAATCTCTCCAGGAGGTTCACAAAAACTCCCATAGATTAATATGATTAATCTGAGAGTTTATCCATTCACATCATCCATAACAAACAGTCTGAGGTAATTAACAGAGTTCGTTATCTAAACGAAATTAAACTTGTTTTTAGTTCTGCGGTGAAGGGCGGTTGACCCTAACCCTGGAGTTTCAGGGCTTTTTGTGCGCGTTCCTCGCCGTGTCTCCCCGGCCCGTGTGTTAGGCAGTAAGTCTTTAAATAGCACTGCTGTGACCCCGGCTACCGGCGCCTCGGGCGGTGTGCCACGCTTACCCCGGTGCTCTCTGCATCAGGCTTGTCCTCCTGAGCGTCGGGAGACATAATGAATTAAGCAGAGGTGCTGATGTCCCTCAGCCACATCCAAGGAAAGGCGCAGCAGCCCGAGCAAGGTCACCTCTGTGTTCCCCTTCCTCGGCACGGCAACTCTGAACGGGCACGGACCCGGCCACTCTGTTTGTTTGTTTGTCTGTCTCTCTGTCAGCCGGCGCTGGGAGGCCATGCGCAGAGGAACACCGCTGATGTTCCCGTCAGCAAGAACATGTGAGCGTGACTGGGACCAGGGGCACAGCTGGAGTTGTTTATGCTTTTCTTTGAACATATTTAAAATTGTTTACCTCATATCATTTATTCTTTTTCTTTGTGTGCATGTGGGTTTGCACATGCGAGTTTTTTTTTTTTTTTAGGGTGTAGCTTTAAGTAAAAAAATTTTTGGAGTTAGCATAGCCAGTTTTACGTCTGTGTGTGTGTGTGTGTGTGTGTGGTGAATTATTGAGTGTTACCACAGGCTTTTATGAATTATTAGTGCACTACAGGAGCCGATAAGACCATGTCAAGCAGATAGAAATCATAAGTCAACTTACTGTTCTCCCAAAATAACAGCCAACACATCTTTAAAGCAATGAACAGACTCAGTAAATGTGTACACACACACACACACACACACACACACACATATACATGCATGTGTTGAGTGTGTGAATGTGACCCTGCAGGGATTTTGGTCTGCTAGAGCACTGGCGGATCAGTAGCTGTGTGTGTGTGTGTGTGTGTGTGTGTGTGTGTGTGTGTGTGTGTGTAGCATGGAAGCTCAGACGGGCAGGATTAATCTTCTCCCCATAGAACTCTACTGCCCCCCCCACACCATACACATACACACACACACACACATACTCTTGATCTCACTCACACAGACACATACACACACTTTCAGACACCCCCCCCCCCCCCTCCACTGGTCTGTTTCTAAGACAGCAAGGAGAACACACTTCCTGAATGCAGCACTAAACGCGGGAAACCAACCAGACTCAGACTACCCTACCTCCCTGCCTGCTCTGATAACACACACACACACACACACACACACACACCTCTAGCTTGGACAGTGCCAGCTGGGTGGCTTTATTTTGTACAAACTGTGCATTTATGCTGCAGTATAATGAATAGTCATTCATATGTGCATTATCAGCAGAAGGGTACAATTAGCAAGGCTGCTAATGGGATGTATGCTAGTCCAGTTTATTGCAATTAATTTTGTTATTCCAGACTGATTAATTTCTTTTTAAATAATATGCTACATATGAAGAAAGAGCTGCAGTATTCTGGAATAATAAAATAATTATTCCTAGTCATATTGCATCATAGAAACATTCTTTGGATGTGCTCTGAGTTTTGGATAGCAGAGAATTTGTTTTTTTAAACACACTTTTAATCACACTAATAAAAACACGGACTTCTTTGCAGTTAAGAATGGCAATTTTCCATGCTGGTCGAAGTAACCTCCATGATCTGTGTCAGCATGTGGGACCGTCATCCTGGAAGACGGGATGTGACATTGGCACAGGCTTACTCTCCGCTCTCTGCGGCCAGCGACGGATTTCAGCCTGGCCGTGTCGGACCGACAGCTGCCGGGTGGCGGGAAGTCGGAGCCTCGCCACTCGGCACGGATGGGAGCTCGGGGAGTTCCGGGAATAACGAAGAGCAGCACTTCATCTCTCCGGGTCGCTGGTTACAAACGTACCGCTTCCAGGAGGGGTGGAGGGGTGGGGGACTGATAACGAGGCACGGAACTCCGAGGTCTGTCCTCTGTCTCTTCACACACGCCATGGTGATGCCCCCGAGCCCGGGACCGTCGGAGGGCACCCGCAGCCCCTCACTGAGAGTCCGCACCTGCTGTCCAAGCACTTGGGAAGCGGTGAGCTGCAGCGGGAATTCTCTCCTCCCCTCTCCCCACTTCCCTGCCTGAATTGTAATAAATCCGCCCCTTTGGGGTTCAGATTCCCATCTTTATGTTCAAGCGTCTGTGCTCTGCCCTCACGGGCCCCGAGTACCTCAAAGATCATTTTGTCACAACCATGTGGCCCTAGTTCCAATGACCTTCCCAATACTACCCTACTCATTTCACTTTCTTTTCCAGGACACGGAAGGGTTTTTTTTTACTTTCAAAATTGGCTGCTAGCACTTTCAGCGCGTTTGCAACTCTAATACGACCATGGAAGCATCCAGCTTGCTGAATTTAAATGTTTAATCTGACGTTTATTTGCAGTCTGGTAGGTTTGATTTGAATGATGCAAATCTTGGGAAGTATTTTCCCTGGACCGAGCCTGTCAACAGCCACTGATTTACAAAATCACAGTCCATGAAGGAGGGCTCTGTGTTTGTCTGTCTGTCTGTCTGTCTGTCTTACTCTCATTTTCCTGATATTCCGCGTGTTGCGTCCGATGCCTTTTCCTCTTGCCGGAAGCATGGATTTGTACAGAGAACATTTTAGATGGTTCACAGTTTTTATAGCGACTGCGCTCTCTGCATTTCAAGTGGTGCACCACCATCACTGAAAGTCCACTGTGACGTGACATTAATTATTTAATCAAACAGCACGTGGGCGCTTTCTTTTAGCCTTGACGTTACATTGAAAGATGGTAATTCCTGCCTTTTTAAAATGTACTTTTGGTTAAACATCTTGCATATAGTTGGAATAATTTATACTTTTTCAAAAACATATTTGAAATATTATTTTAGGGGAAAACTAAAATAATTATTAGCTGTACAATTTTCTTTCCGTCTTTTTTTTTTTTTTTTTTTTTACAAATCTGTGTGTACTCTTTAATTAGCATAAATCAATTTGTTCCCAGTGAAATATATTCAGACAATTAAAAAAAAAAAGACACTGACTTCCTTGAGATTTTTTTAGTACCTTATTTGATGTCATGAATTTTTGTCTTCCTCAGCTTGAGTCTCACCCACAGAAGACAGCACTGCTTCATCGCTACAAAGAGTTCTGTGCTCACCGTAAACCACCGTCAGCTGGGCGACTGAGAATTTCTGAAAGAATAGGAAAATGTCTGGATGGCCCACCAAGCAGAACTAACTAAGGGCCACTGGACAATGCTGTCTCCTCTACAAACAGAAAGGAAAGATGCCTTCTGAGAGAGCGAGAGATAGAGCGAGAGAGAGAGAGAGAGAGAGAATAATTCTCACGTTTCTGGTTGTTCAAACAGAAATTAAGTTGATTTCCCTGACACGAATAACCATCTCATTTGAACGCTGAAAGAATTGGGAATTTCAATAACGCTAAAGCGTACTTTATTTTCTCAGTTTGAGACGTGTCTGCTAGTTGTTCCCTGTTGGGCGGTTTCAGAGGCTTACAGGCAATCTTCAACGTTATTACTCCAGCCTCTGTTTTCTTGTTACTGCAAGTTTATGAGGATAGTCGCTGTGTATTCCCAAAATGCTACGTACAAAGAGAAATAAAACTCATCCTGGCATAATAAACAATTTGATTTTTAATAAGCACAGCATGACTGGGTGTTGCGAAGCTTTTAAATGCACCCAGTCTGTATAATGAGAATGTGTCACTGTGGGACAGTTAAACCAATATTACAGCCAATGCTGTCTTTGTGTGGTCTACCTGGGCTTCAGACGCACCCCTCATTCACAGGCTGTGTA
The DNA here is from genome assembly GCF_041902795.1 of Electrophorus electricus. Classification (NCBI taxonomy): domain Eukaryota; kingdom Metazoa; phylum Chordata; class Actinopteri; order Gymnotiformes; family Gymnotidae; genus Electrophorus; species Electrophorus electricus. Next base: position 26,676,923 of record NC_137508.1, read on the forward strand.
ATGTCACCCTAGTGCACCACTGGTGTCTTTCTGATAAATAAGGAGATAAATGAAAAATAATTATAATATTGAGATTCTATTATCTCAGTCAGAGATGGGAAGGGTATTCTTTATTTTTAGTGGGTGCCTTCTGTTTATCGTTGTAGCCTATGCCCAAATCAGGGTAAAAAAGAAAAAGAAACAGCCAAATGTTTCTGAAGGGGTCACGTCGTTAAGTCATAAATAATAAGCAGGCCTGCATCGAAAGCTCTCTGAAATACAGGCCACTGAAATGTGTCCGGTTTTGCAAGCAGCTACTGTAGCAGAATGCATCTCACTTGATTTATTGTGGAAAAAAACCCAAAAAAAAAACCATTTTAATTGGACACACGTGCACCCACACCATGTGTTATGTTTCACTGTCACGAGTCAGTCGATCTCCACCCGTCACAAGTTGCATCATAAAACACCCCATACTTTTTAAAAAGATGCATGCGAGTTTCGGGGGGGGGGGGGGAGCATCTTGTGCCCAGGGTTAAGCTGTCACGAGACCGAAGTGTCTGATGTTCAGGGGTTAAAACAAAGATGCGCACGAGAGAGTCGCAGTTTCCCTCCAGACTGCGGGCTGCGTGTCGTCCTGCGTTCATTCTCTCCTCCGTACACAACCCGGTGGTCAGCGCACGCTTTGCGTGCTTTTCCTCCCCCCCACGGAGGCAGTGTTGCGTGCCCCTGCGTGAGCAAGCGTCCTGCAGCCACACCGGCCAAAGTTGGGCTCGAGCAGCAGCAGCAGCCGTAGGCACGAACAGCCGTTGGCTGACTGCTCTCTCCGTCACGCTCCACTCTCGGTCACATTTTAGCATCGGCGATTAAGCCCGTTCCCCCCCGGTCTCACGAGGGAGAGGGGCAGAGCGAGACGGTACCTCTCGAGACGTTCATCTCGCGCGGCTGCTTCGTTTCTGCCGCGCGTGCATCGAGCACCGGCGTTCCGATTGCGCGTCCACAGACCCAGAACGCGCCCCACGAGGCACTTTCATTCTGCGTGGGACCGACCCTCGGAAAGGTAAAAGTTGCATTTTGTCCGCGCGTTTCGCGTCATTTTGAGCATTTGTGAACACGAAGGAGAGCTGGCGAGGGATGCAACTGCAGGTGCGCCACCTTCCCATTCCGTTTAGGGTTAGCCTTGATGTGACGCACTTTTTGGGGTATCCAGATATAACGCGTGGTAACAGTGGACGTATTTTACTCGGTCAGGTGCGTGGACCTGTTGATGCCAGCGCAGGGTTCGCTCTCACGTGCGTGTCTGTGTGTGTGTGTCTGAAGCATCTCCAGGTCTCAGTCCTGTGCAGAAGTTTCTTGGTGCAGCGTTAGACAGTACGTTCTCGGTTAAGATCGCGTGTGTGCTCGTATGCGCGGCTCGTATTGAACTGTCGGCACCTGGAACCCAAAGTAACGTGGTGTTTATGTGACCTCTGAGCGGGCTGCACGGAATACCTGAGTATTCTGGAGGTGCGGAAGGCCTACCTGAAAGTGCGTGTGATGAACCCGGTGTAGCGCTCCGAATTTACGCAATTACGCAATTTATGCCGCCACTGGATCTGTTGTCTTTATTTAGTTCAAAGTGTAGCAACTCCCCCCCCCCCCCCTCTGAGCGGACCTCTCGAGCCTTCTTAGCTCATAGTTCTGTAAGCATTATTTTAAAAATTAGGTTTGGCTGTGAACTGCCATCCCACTGTCACCATGTGTTTGTCGGTGCACTGTACTCGCCCAGCTGAACTTTTCTTTGTCTGTCCATCCAGAGGACAGGACCAGATAGGGTGCTTCTTTATCTGTAGCAAACCACCACAGTGCAGCATTTTAATGTAGTGGGGGACTTTGTCACCTGAACTAAAACTGGTTCGAATATCCGAATCAGGCGCAGATTTTCAGGCCTTTGTGAATTTTTATTTTTCATTTTGTCATCATTACTCTGATGATGCGTCTTTGTGACTGTCATGTGCTGGGTGTTTCTGGAGGAGCCGTATTGAATATCACCTCGTATGGCTTCCTGAGGAACCCAATAGCACTCTTGGAGGTGTTGTTTTTTTTTTTTTTTTTTTTAATCTAGCTGATTCAAGACCAGCTTTATTGAAATTGGAGTGCATCGCACTGAGTTGTTTTTCAGTAATGACTGATCATGAGCCCTGATCCTGTGTTTAGGTGTCCGCGTCCTTTCAGCAGGTTTTATTGCCGATAATGGTGATGGTGATCTTTACGCTACAATACCTGGCAGCAGGCCCAGAAACAGGTGCCAAACAACACAATTAGGAGATCAATAAGGTGAGAGAGAGAGAAGAGAGAGAGGGAGGGAGAGAGAGAGGCTTCTGAAGGTAGAGAGGCACACAGAGAGGGGGATAGAGATATTGTAATTAAGGACAAATGAGGGCAGAGAGACACCAGAGAATGCCTCCTGCAGGTAATTTGTTTTTTATTGAATATATTTATCAACATTAAATGACTTTTTTATTTTGGGAAAATGAAAGGAACTTCAGCGATGGCTCTTTGTGTACATAAATCGCATGATTGGAGGTAGCAGAGAGCAGCTGGTGAGTTTAGCAGCATTTCCCAGCGCTGGTCCCTGATGGATTGCAACAGTGCCTCTCTCATTGGGATTGATTATCAATATGCATCATTTGTTTTCTTTATTACACCTTTCCTCATTTAGAAAGAAAACCCAGGATTTTAATAAGATATGTCACACTCTTTATAATATTTTGTCTCGTGCAATCCTTATTGTCAAAAAAAACAAAAAACCAACCAAACTTCCCCCTTTATAACTATATGGTTTAGACTTGGTCATTTTGGCCCGAGTGTACAGGCCTTTACAGAGACCCCACGTTGAGAGTGTTTTCAATGAGCTGTTGGTCCTGTTAACAGCGCACAGGTGCCGTGCAGGCCGTCTACGCTATCAGTGTTACGTAAAAGCTACCAGGAGATCATTTCTGATCACTGACGCGCGTAATACAGCTATTTCACCATCGTTGCACATATGATGTAGTAAACACCGGGGCTGAGTGATACACTTGTCCTGTATGTTTTCCAGTGTTACGAGCAATTCAGAGCACCATTGCAGAGGGCAATAAACATAAATTTAATATATAAAAATGTATTGTTAGGGAAAACAGAGCATTTTTATGGTTCTTTTTTTTGTTATTATTTAAAATAATGTTCATACTGTGGTTTACATGGAGTGTTTCACATTATATTGGCTTATTTATGGTTTTTCTCTCGTCCTTGAGCGGTTGGTCCCTGGTGAACAGCAACATTCAGTTGTTGAAGTCTATAATTTTTTGTTTTATTTATGTTTTCAATTTGCTTAAAATTCTATTAGCATTTCAGAACGCTTTAACTCTGCCACACTTCAAAGTAAAAATGCAAACTTTCATCCACATTAAACAAACAAACATTCTCTCCTTGATCTAATTCATTATTCAATTCTGAGCACTAGCACACTAATCAGTGACCCTTTACGGAACTCAGTTTCCCGTCTAATTAGTAGACACACTCGCACCCAAGAGAAGAGTGACAGGACTTTTTTGCTAAACAGCACGTTTCTCTTAGGTAGCTCGTATACTTGCACTGCTAAGTACATGTGCATGGTCTGGTTTGTCTTTGGGTAAATTTGCTGGCACCTTTGGTTAGATAAGTCATTTGCCATTGGCTGCTGTTATCTAGTTTGCATATATACATCGTTGTCTTCCTTGTTCAAGCCAGCTTTCGTTGTACAGAGGCCTTGTCTCTGTTTTTGCATAGATTGAGGAAACTATACATAAGTCCCTGCATGCAGGCACTTGCTAGATCACTGTGAATGTGCTAATCTGCACATAAACCTTGAGCTCTTTAAACTGAAACCATGTTGATATTCTGCATATATTCACAGCATATAGAAAAAAGGTTTTTAATAAAGTAATGTTTTCTCATGCTTACCAAATTGTAATGAAAAATTGTACCGTTTTCTACAAGTGCCATGATGAATAGCCATCAGTATTGTCTAGCTTTGGTATCAGACACCATTGCCTCTGTCCAGCTGCGGCGCTCACGACACACACGCGACCGTGGAGACCGTTTAGTGACCGCCCCATCCACCGTATAGGTCCATATCAAAGTGAGATCTAATGGTTTAATTCCCTGCTGTGAAGCCCCAGTCATGTTGGCCTTTAGCAGGTGACGGTGGGGATTAGAGCTCTTATCGACCACACGGGTCCACCAACCTTCTGCGGCTCCTCTGAAGATGTTTAACTGCAGCTGGAGATCCTTCTGAGGGCCCGTGGGAGACCACTCAGTCTTCACTGGTGCATCTGCTTAGTCAAGACTGTAACGTTTTAATTACATTTCGTTAATGACCTACGTGAGGGATGGAAAGAGCAGGAGAGAAGCGTGCACTGTGAGGTTCTTCACTTCTTTAATCCCTGACATTTAAAATCTCTCCTTCCACACACTGTAGATACATGCTTTGATACGTGCGACTTTTTTCTTTTTTAACCTGACATTAAAGTGGTCTTCTCTGACATTAGAGCACGTTGGCAACTGAAGATATCACACAGTGCTTCTGTGTGCCAGGGTCCATCTGCCTGGACAAAGTGGCAGTAGTCTGTGGTCCCCAGGATGGGGTTTGACGTGTAGGGGATGAGTCCCAGCCCTTATCAGAAGGCCACCTCAGTCAACCACATCCGTCTCCGTTTAGCAGCGGAGCAACTCGTCACTCTTTTGCTCTTTTACCCTTTCTGTCGTAGCAGCAATCCTTTCTGAGTACTATTTAAGAATTGCATTTATTCGAATGCTTTTGTTGCATATTGTAATTATTTGCACATAAAAATGTAGTACTGAAAATTTTTTATACAATTGGGTTAATTAAAAAAATGTTTAACAGTGCTATCTATCTATCTATCTATCTATCTATCTATCTATCTATCTATCTATCTATCTATCTATCTATCTATCTATCTATCTATCTATCTATCTATCTATCTATTCAGTTGTAACATTAAAAAAGCACCTCACCATCTTGCCTTATTGGTATCTCACCCTTAAAAATTCATCAAACACAAAGAAGGAAGGGGGGGGGTGAACCTGATCTAACCGCACAGTAACGCAGAGCTGATGGACAGCGACGTGGTGCTGAAACAGCTACACAGCTGTAGTCAGAACACTAAACTCTACAGACAGCACCCAGCGAAGGTTTGCAGTGCTCGGACCAGACCACTGTGCGGGTTTTGCATATTGCACAAGACCCGGTATGCCTCGGTTAGGGATTTAAAGTGATTGGTATGCCCCATTCAAGTCTACTGGTGTTAGTGTAATGTGTAATAGATTATAATGTTATAGTATACAGGTAAAACTTGGAAGGTGGAGATCGAAAATGGCCTGCTGTGTGTGATCTGACTTAGAGGTTTTTAGATTCACTGAAACAAATTTACGTGTTGGAACTCCCCAAATTTAAAATGCTGTGCACAGACTCCTGATCAAAATCTGTTTATAGATTTATAGGTGGTGCAATTCTTCTCCTGTTGGCTTAGCAACTTAAACTGAAGCTGGTACCGCTTAGAGAAATGAGTCAGATGGCCATGTAATTCTACAGTGTAGCTGGTACATCTTTTTTTACTGATAATGAGGCTACAAGCAGCTTGTCCCTCCTCACATCAGTGGCCAAAAAGCAATGAGGGAAGGACAACTCTAGGTAGCTTTTTAATTTTCTCCTGGAAACCAGCTTTGTACTGACAAGTTCACACGTGTTAAATTGGCCAAAATGTTGCCGCACAGGTTGCTAACCTTGATGCAAGCCAGCGCGGGGTGGAGGAGGGTGAAGGGTTGTGAAATGTTGGCTCTCTCCACCCAGACTATGGATATGAACTGTAATTCAGCGAGGGCCAAGAGCCAGGGTGCTGACACACGTCTCCTGGGGTGGAGGTCATTGTGCTTTAATATCTGCCCAATGAAGTGGCGTGTCTGTGTGTGTGTCTGTGTGTGTGTCTGTGTGTGTGTCTGTGTGTGGGTGGGTGGGTGGGTGGGATTGTTAAAGGGAACTAAACTGTGTTTTAAATGGTTATGCGCACTGGATCATAGCAACAGCTGAACTCTGCAGTGAGATGTAGATCCTATGAAGAGCTCTGTGTGCCTTCAGCGTTCAGCAGTTAGACAAATGTCGAAAAGCTGTTATTGGCACAAAGGGAAGATGTTGTATCCTCTCGCTGATGACATTGTGCTACACTCAAACAGTGAGTTAATTATAAGTTGAAAAAGTCTTAATTGTCCAATTAGTGGTTCTGTGTCTGTAGAGCAGCGTTCAAGTGCAAGAAAGAATCTTTTGATCACCTCAATGGATGTGTGAGTTTGAAAGGGCCAGAAAATGTGTGTGACAGACGTGCCTACAAACCAAAATCAAGGACCCCGTCCTCAAATCTCCGCAGCGATACAACCAGATCGCCTGGCTCTCGTGCTCCTTTTCTTTCCAGTCTGGTGGGGGGGGGGAAAGGGAAAATTTTGGTTTGGTGTTTTGTGTTCCAATCTTTGAATGAATCCTTGTAGCTGAGAACAGATGACAAATTGATTGAAGCCTGAATTGATTAATTTACCCCCCCCCCCCCCATGCTCACTTACAATTAACAGCCTCAAAGGGAGTGCAGGCTGGGATGTGAAGGAATGGCATTGGAAGTGGGCACTGGCAACCGGAATGAATAGACCAGCAGGAACAACCATGCACAAAAGCAGGCATGGATGAAAAGTCAGATGAGTGCAGCGTTGTTTAAGAGCACATACCTCTGCCTGGTATTTTTAAGTGTTTGCTTTTTCTATTCTCTTTCGTATTTAGAGGCTTTTTTCCGCTGTGGGTGCTGGCGTCCTTGGGACGGGCCGTGACAGCGCCCTCCTGAATAGCATCATGCGTTTTGTTCAGGCCAACTGGAGAGGCTGACACACTGAATGTAATGATGTTGGAGATCTGGCTGGCAGATGGGATTGAGTGATGGCTCATGTTTGTTGTTGTTGTTGTTGTTGTTGTGTTGTTGTTTGACCCCCCCCCCCCCCGGCTCATGTTTGGGAAGTAAATATATGGATGCATCAGATTCCCACTGTCAGAGCTATAATGAAAAACTTGGTTGTGCATTCAAACCACTGTGTTAGTGCTGCCCATGTTGCGGAAGCTGCTCCGTATAGTAGAGCCCACATTTGGGTTCGGATGTTTGTCACAGTGTCTGAAAATCGGATCTTGGACACATGAATACCCAAGTGGGCACTGGCTAGCTTTTTGATTTGCATTGTGTCAGCAAAACCAGCATCCAGTGATGGGGAGGGAGAGTGAGCCACCTGCTTTTGGAGGGCTGAGTCTGGGTTGGCGTATCGGAGCTTCGCCTTGTTGCAACAGCGCCTGGGCTACGTGGGCATTTAGCAACTGGGGTGCGTTTGAAATATTTAAGTTCGTTAAAAACACACGGAATCTCTCGGCGAGTAAAAGTCCCGTCGACGTGTTCAGAGCCGCACCGAGCATCTTCCGTGAGCGGTTTGCTGCCTATTCTGCTGAGATGCAGTAGCGTGTGGGGGTGAAAATTGGCCTTGCCTTGGGTGATAATGCGCCGTGAGCCTTCTCCGTTTGACACGAGCGTTCCGTGTGTAGTCTCGGTCGGCTCTGCGGGTCCTGCTCGCTTCTCCCCCAGAGCCTCTCTGCTCCCTCACCCCTGCTTCTCACACTGCCTCCCTCAGCGAGGCGAAAACCAGCTGTCTGTCACCATCTGCCTCATGTTCAGCCCGGGCTTGTCTCTCGAGCCCAGCTGTGAGTCATGCCAGCCCACTTCCCAGCACCTTTAAATACACAGAATGGGGGGCGGGGCAAAAAACAAACAAACAAACAAACAAACAAACAAAACACCAATTATGGAGTCATCTTCCTTCCTTCCTTCCGTCCTGCAGTGAGAGGCGTGAATGAGATTGTGATTGTTTTAAAATTAGACCAGAAAGTGTTGGACATTTTTGGATAGATCGCTGAACCGGATTGCAGTGAAATTGGTATTGAACAATGCACACTAAGAACTTCAGAAAATGCTTTGCATTATTCTTGTAAATTAAGTGATATGAAAATGATAGCTGCCTTAGTATTTAGTAAAAAATAATCAAGATGCACTGTTGATTTCAGTAGTGTTTATTTTAACATCTGGAGTCCAAAACAATATAGGGGTATTTATGTATAATACCAATTGCTGAAGAAAAAATATATATTTTATAGAAAATCTGTATGTGTTTTATATAGAATATTTGATAAGTGCATGTTTAATCCTTGTGCTCTGGTCCTGTAATTGGGTTCAATGTGAAGCCTGAATCCGTTTAAAAGGTTCTACTAACTTTGTAGTGGAATGGCATGTCTCTACTGAGCACTCTATCCGAAAGATTTGCATAATGGCCTACATAGATTTTACTTTGTCTAAATAAGTGTCTCTGTGTGTGTGTGTGTCCAACTCTGTGTGCAGTAGCCATCACTAGCATGTCGGTCTTTTTGGTCTCCATAGTGATCACCATAGTGATCAAAACATTTCCGGTGTGGCTCACATCAGAAAAGTTCACAGCCAAGTCCTTGTGCTGCACATGCCGCAGCGCTTCAGTGCCCATAACCAGTTGACCCTTGGCTCTCTGCACCTCTGAATTCTCTCTGATTTTTCCTAGATTGTGCTGCAGTTTTTAGTGCTAGGTTTTTTCTCTTTCCTGGCGTTTAGAAAAGCAAGCGTTTTCCAGTGGAATCTATGAAAGATCCCTTTCTAACATGGTGCACCTTTAAATAGCAGGCTGTGGCTGCACTCAGCGAAGGCTGCGAATGAAAAATCCAAAAATTCCTGTCTGTGGCTTCTGGACTTCAGTGGGAAGCAACTAACCAATGTGAGAATATGGACCAAAAATATTGCATTTTTTAAATAGAATTTATAAAGCCTTCTTTGGTAAGTTTAGTTGTTATTCCTTCATATAGGATTTGCTTCGATTGTGTACAAAATATAGGCAACACGCACAACTTATTGGATTTTCAGTTATGAATTAAAGAATGCCAGGTCATATCTGTAGCATATTAGTAACCGTGACAGTGCATTATTTAAGCACAACTGGAAACAATCTGGAAACACTGTGTGTCCAAATTTTTAAATTATTAGATTTTTCTTACAGATATATTGTTTGTGGTAAGATGAAACTGGATTTTGTACAGAACTAATTTTTGACCTTGGTGGAAAACACTTAGATTTCAGAATTTAAGTTTAAAAAAAAAAGTATATTCTTATAAAAATAAACAGATTTCTAGAATATTTTAAACGTTCCCTTTTACTCTTTTTACTCTGAGCCTGAAAAATCAGCACTGGCCAACTCGGGATCTGACGCTCACATAGGACATGCTCCTAAGGCTTACGGCCGCGCGCGCGCATGTGCACGTGCGTGTGTGCATGTTGGAAGAAGCTGAAGGTAGCCGGTGCAGCGTTCCACTCCACATTCCCTCTCCTGCAGCGTCAGGGTCTCGTATGCCCATTCCAAACAACTGGAGTCCTCAGATTGTGTCTTGCAGCTGTGTGCGAGCTGGCTGGAAGGCTGGCAGTTTTTCACCTGAGGCGGGGGGTGTGGTGGTGTGGGTGGGGGTCTTTGCTGTAGAAAATGGACTCGGTAAACAGTGAGTGAGTTGCATGGAGAGCCAATGAGGAGGGGCCTGGTCTCACAGCTGGGTGCGATACTCTTACAACTCGCTTGGAGTTAATTGCATATCTGCATTTTTTTTCCCTCCAAATTTTCCCCATTGACCTTGAAAGCAATCTACCCTGAATATTTAAACATGTTTGCTAATTACCTTCTAGTCTTACTGGAGTCGAGCCTGCATTAAAATACTAAATCTAAATGTAATAGTATCCCGAACAAGCTTTTTTTCTCGATGCACAGGTGTCCGACCGGGTGCCTCGGGAGTGGCGCAGGGCGTCCCAGTGGCTGTGTCTAGCATAATCACAGCGAAGCTTTTGATTCCGCAAAACCGCGGGACGGAGGGGCCAGTGATGGCTCTGGCCTGCTCGAGCAGTGCCCCTTCGTCCTTAATCCGTTCCCCTGCTGCTCTCTCTGTCTCTCGTCACCGCCCCCAGCAGCACGTAATTACAGGAGAGCCTCCCCAGCCGGGTCGCGGCTCAGTGGACCTCCAGCAAGGCGGCACCGGCTGAGTCTGGGTTAAAAGGAGAACCTTCTTCCCCACACAGCTGGGTAGAAACAGACTGTCAAAATGTCAGCCCTGTCGTAGCTTAGTCCTTTTGAAATGTCAGTTTCGCGCAAGCACAGCCAGTGGCGCGCATCCCGCTCCGGTTATCCGGGTTGTCTTACATCGTTGCCGACGCCGCGATAGTAGCGCTAAATTGAGACTGGTGGGTAGGAAAACGACCGGTGCAATCCGCGTACCGTGACGGATTCACAATCCAAGACAGAGGGACGGAGGTTATTCCAGTAATCGTTACTACAGTGGACAGAAGAAAAGTCTTTAGTCGTCGGGTGTTTTTGTGCCGGCACACTAATTCCGTTTGGCTCGTGCATGATTCCCTACAGCAGCTACCAGCAAGGCTCCTCTCTGGTCTACGTGTGTTCACTAATAGCCTGCCTGGACTCTCCGGGCTGCCCAGCCGGGCACGGAGGATGGTAGAAGCTGTCACAGAGCTACACGGGCATTGTGCTGCCTCCTCCGCTCATCCTACATGTCACTCCAGTGTTTATGCTGAGTGGTTATTAATGTTGACCTTGGAGGAACATGTCAATATAAAGACTCGGAGACAGACCTCTCCTTTTTTATTGATGAGGATAAAAGCCAGAGAAGTGGATGGAACAGAGGCGCATTGTTGTGTACGTGAGATTTCTTGCCGACCCTCTAGATGTGAAGCTATAGTTCTAATTCAGAAATGAGTAATTACTGCTGAACTTGCCTGGCTAATAGTGACCTACAAAACGAGGGAAATGGGAGCAGTGCAAACGAAGTGGCTTCCTAACCAAGCTCAGTTCTGCTGTCCTAATATAGAGCCTCACATACTGCAGACTCTCCACTGTAGACTGTCCACTGCAGACTGGAGACTGGCCAGACAGTAGGTTCTCCACAGCAGACTGTTGAGTTTGTTTACTGTCGGCTGTTTGAGATTTCTTCTTTCCCCTCCTCTTTCTGTTCACTCAAATGTTGCCATATAACCGTTGCCAAGTTCTCTTGGCTTGCCAAACAGTAGTTTAAGTTCCTGAGCCGATGATCAAATGACAAATAAAAGAAAAGCTCTCGCAGGCAAATGAACAGTAAACATTTTCATTTATTTTCCTTCAAAAAGGCTGTGGGCGAGCAGATATACGGTAGTGGGAGTTGAAACCACACTGGTTTACTTTTAGACTGTTCCGTTAGCATTCAGAAAGTGGTGGGTGCAGCGTGCAGTTGTCGCACTGGACGGTGCACTGGGACTCGTTGGGGCCCTTCACAGCGACGGTTGCCGAAGGATGCGAGCCCACCACTTCAGCCTAATGAATTTAATGATTTTGATATTTTGGAATAATTGGTGAGCACTTTACATTTCCAGCCTGGGCTGCATGGAAATGTGCGTCTTCCGAAGGGATTGTCACTAAACACACGGTTGCTGATACTTGTTCAGGATTATTTGGGAATAAAATGCACTTGGCATCGGAAATGTCAAAAACCTGTAAACAGTATGGCTACATTTGTAGAGGGAAACGCCTTCTAATCTTAAATCTAATGTTGGAAAAGCTTCACAGTTGTACCTGTGAGGACTTAGTTCATTAGTTTTTAAATATTATAATAACACATTTATGATTTTTTTTGTTCTTGCTCTCTCTCCCAAATTAGTACCAAACAACATAGGAAATAAGTAAGGAAGTGAAGCCAAGTAACAGTTACATTACTGAGGGAGATGCTCCAATCGACATGGATGAAGAACACTGAACACATGATATCCAGATAAATTCTTTCCCCAATTCTGAATTTTAAGTTTGTTTGTCTTTTTTGGAGGCCTTTTGCTGTAAGTAGTTTGTCATTATCTGCTTTGCGCACATCCCATCACTGGTACAGCACGCGTTGTTCGGCCGGCAAGACACAGGTGACATGAGTGTCTTTGATCAATTGTTTTTAAATCTGTATGTAATTCCATTTGCGCTAAATTTCCACAACTCCGAGAGCAGTCGTCTGTTACTCGGTATCGGTTTACGCCCTTCCCCCAGCGCTAGCCTCTAACGACGTTAGCTTCAGGACTAAAGTGGTCATTAGCTTGGCCTTTTTCCCCTTCTCTTCTTCCCCAGCCGTTGGCCGAGCGATGCCGGTTGGTAAATACTAATGCATTCCTCCATTTCTGTATTACGTTCCAGCTGGACAGCAATGAATCAAAACATAAAGCATTTTGAGACTCGTTAAGGGAGCATTATACGAGGGGACGCGCGCGGCGCCCATGGGCGAGGCCAGGAACCTCCGCTCGGAGCTCAGCTAGGTGGTTAAAAACGGTCTCTGACAGCATCAGCTGGGGGGGGGACTGCGGGCACTGCGGGGGCTGCCCCATCGCAGTCATTAGAGGCCACGGTGGACCTGGGCCAGTAACTCCATCCCTGCGCGTTCGAGGCGTGAGTGGGGCCCTGTGAAGGCCTGGTCTGCACAATCACCCCCGCGGGACACGCTGCTCCACGCAGAGCAGAGAACACCTGCACGCGATTGGGTTCGCTCTCCCTCCTTTTGTGGAAAGTGGAATACTTCATTATGTTTTTAAAAAGGATCCAGTAACGGAGGAGGCGGGAGTTGAATGCGGGGGGGTGACGCGAGGCACGCGTGTGAATGCGGGGGGTGACGCGAGGCACGCGTGTGAATGCGGGGGGTGACGTGAGGCACGCGTGTGAATGCGGGGGGTGACGTGAGGCACGCGTGTGAATGCGGGGGGTGACGCGAGGCACGCGTGTGAAAGCGGGCGGTGACGCGAGGCACGCATGTGAACGCGGGGGGTGACGCGAGGCACGCGTGTGAACGCGGGGGGTGACGCGAGGCACGCGTGTGAACGCGGGGGGTGACGCGAGGCACGCGTGTGAACGCGGGCGGTGACGCGAGGCACGCGTGTGAACGCGGGCGGTGACGCGAGGCACGCGTGTGAATGCGGGGGTGACGCGAGGCACGCGTGTGAAAGCGGGCGGTTGACGCGAGGCACGCGTGTGAACGCGGGGGGGTGACGCGTGTGAACGCGGGGGGTGACGCGAGGCACGCGTGTGAACGCGGGAGGTGACGCGAGGCACGCGTGTGAACGCGGGCGGTGACGCGAGGCACGCGTGTGAAAGCGGGGGGTGACGCGAGGCACGCGTGTGAATGGGGGGGGTGACGCGAGGCACGCGTGTGAATGCGGGGGGGGTGACGCGAGGCACGCGTGTGAATGCGGGGGGGGTTGACGTGAGGCACGTGTGTGAGTGCAGGGTTTCTTTTGTTTAGGGGATTCAGAGGTATTGGATTCTCATTTTCATGGGTTAGCAGTGAAAAACTCTCCCTTATATATATTTATGTGTGTGTGTGTGTGTGTGTGTGTGTGTGTGTGTGTGTGTGTATTTGCATTTTCTGTTAACAGTGGAAACAAAAACATTAATCATTTGGCTCTCAGTGTGGTAGAATAGCTGTATTTGAAAAATGAGGCTTCTTAAAAGTTACCATCTTTCCGAGTCATTAGGAATGTACTTAAAATTTAAAAACACCATTACGCATCCTGATTGCGGCTTTGATGCAACGTGTTCGCCGTGTGTGAACTCTTCCGCTTTCACATGGCGACGTGGTACAGCGTAGCAGTGAGCTGAACCGGCGCCGGCCCGGCCCAGCCTGCTGCTGTTTCCTCTCCGTTTTGATTTGCCCTGATGGCCTTCCTCTGGAGATCGGTGGTCTGCTTAACAAATTGTTCCCTTTCTGTCAGATCGATCAACGTTAAACGCAAAATCCCCTCATGGATATGTGCAGTTTTTAAACACTCGTTGCCGAGCAGAACGCAATCAACCTTTCCTGCCTGAACAATTGATTGCAGATCGGTTTCCTTGGGACCTGCTACCTGTGCAAGCAGATGCCAAGTCCTGATCCCTCCTTGTTGAGTGGAGCTGTTCAATTTACTTGAGTCGGCGTGTGTGTGTTGTTTTTTTAACCTCGTCCTGGGGACGCACCTTGGCAGAGTGTTTACCCCTTAAGCTTTTCTTTGGATCTTTTTTTTTTCTCAAACTCTCTTTTAAAGTCCTTAGCTGAAGGAATGGTCATTATGCACAAGTACCACCATGCCGCTCTTCTTAGCCATCCAGGACCCTGACCGTTTCCCTGTATTCTACTTTGCCATCTAAAGCCCGCATGGTTTTCCTTTCAGAGCTGTTGAAACCTGCTTTCTTATTCGTCGCCGTTGAGAGCCAGTATGGCTTCCCTCGCTGTGCTGTTGAGCCAACATGTCACCACCGACGGCTTTTTTTTTTTCGTTCCTTTTCTTCTTCTTTTGTTTTGTTTTGTTTTAACCTAACTCTCACTTCTTTCTTTTAGACCAGCTTTTCTCAGCTTTTTGGAACCCGCACGCCTCCTCAGTTTGTCTCTGGAAGAAATTTGAATTTGTTTCCAAAATTCCGTGACCTCCGTGAACGGCGCTGATGATTTTTGGTGTCGTGCAGGGGAGCTGTGCCAGCCCCCTTCTGGCCAGTTCGATGTGTGTTCACTTGGCTCCTTGCAAGATTAGATTACATCTGAAGTCGAGGAGCACAATATTTTGTTTATTGGCAAGTATTGCCCCAAATCTGGTCCGTATGGCTCCCAGCCCGGTGCTTGAGGAACCACTGGGCCCCCTGACTCAGTTTAAGAGCTTGTTTGTCCTCTCGTTTCTCTGGCAGTTGGAGCACCAGTCACCGTTAGTGTCCTCCGTGACAGCCTGTGTTAAAGAGCATCCCGTGTGTGTGTGTGTGTGTGTGTGTGTGTGTGTGTGTGTGTGTGTGTGTGTGAATGAAGTGAGAGTCCCCCGAAACCCTGCTTCATCCGCCTGCTTTATGGCGTTTCATAAAAGTGTCGAGCGCGGCGTGTGTGTGATGCCGTGCTCGCGCGGCCGCCTCCTCGTCCATCTTGCACAGCTTAACGCACTTCCGTGAAGCCGGTCGAGCCGCTGCGTATCACCGCTGTCCTAGGCAAACCTCCTCGCTAAGACGCCTCTGACCGGTGCACTCCAGAAGATTTAAGTCCCCCGAATTTCAGAAGGGTCCAGAGGGGTCCAGAAGGACACATTACAGCCTTGATATTTACAGCAGATCACAAAAGAGCGATGAATAGGACTGAGGTGCAGATAAAGCATGGGAACTTCTGTCCCCGTTTTAATCATCTCCTTCACAACATCCCGTCATTTTTCAATTGAAATTTAATTTGAATCGAAGACCAGCGGTGAAATCAGTCATATAGTGGTGCCAAATATTGATCTACTAGATTGCCTTTGTTTTATTAAAGAGGATGCTTCTCTGTCTGTCTATTCTTTCTTTTCGGTGGCACAGTAACACGATGGTGTGTGATTTACTGTTTCTGTTCGGCGGTGGAGGGGCGGGGGGGGGTGAGGTTATCTGCGCCTGGAATCAATAAGCCAGTTTCTGCTAGTCCGCTACCCGTTGTCTTAAGTTCTGCCTTTCTGACCGCTCTGATCACTGTCAGATCATCACAGTTCTTGTGAGAAACTTTATATCTGCGAGGAAAAACTTCAGAAGTCTTAATTCTCATTGTCCTGATCTGAACATAAAACCTTAACGAATAGGAGCGTGTTTTTTTGTTGTTGTTGTTGTTTGTTTGTTTGTTTGGTTGGTTGTTTTTGTTTTGTTTTTTTTCCCCACAGCTGTAAAATGTCCAACAGACAAAAAAAGGGAAAGAAAAGGTTATAAAATGTATAATGGGCTTACAGTAAACTCGTGGGCTTTTCACAAGATGGCAACTGAAGGGCTCTTTTGTTCCTGAAAATCCTGTTTTGTAAACTGCGTTCACAGGTTGTGCTGGTGTGTCAGGAAAAGACAAAGCTGATTGGATTTCAGAAACTTTTTTTTTTTTTTTAAATCCATCGCTGATTCTTGCGTATAGTGAAAATTACTAGCGTGTTCCGTACTGTGTCACGTCAGGTTAAAGCGGTGGTGAGAGAGTTGAATAGATTCCGCCAGACTCTTCACACGCAGGGTCTGTGATGCTTGGTACTGCTTTTCTCTCCTTCAGCATCTGAAAATGACCTTATCTTGTCAGGATTACGGCATGTATAAGTACATTAGTGACGTGACGGTGACGAGCCGATATGTAGATAGTGTCTGTTTGCCCTATTCAGGCCGCAACCTAATTGGCTGCCCTTGTCACGGGAACCCTGTTGCAGTCGTCTTGTACCTGCCAGGCTGACTCTGGGCCAGCTAGAGCGGCAGATGGAGTCAGTCTTCCCACAGTGACAATGCGCCCTGCCAGAGCGATTGGAAAGTGGAACTGAAGTAATTCTGTAAAAAGGGCCTGGGTGCAACCATGAACTCGTCTCTGATTGGATCTCTCCTCCATTGTGACTCGCTACCAGCAGAACAAATTGCGTAACATTCGCTGGCGGCATTCACGGCGATCCAACACGGGGGGTTAATGCCAGGCTGTCACGGGTCACGTTACGGTACGAGCGAACGGCGGTTGTTGTTAAAAGCATTACACCAATCCCAAAGCCCTTTCTGCCATCCATGTCCTGCCACACGTTCAGCGGACGAACAACAAAAAACGCACTTGCGCGGAAGCCGCTCGCGATCTTTGTCAATAACATGAAGGCGAGGAGAAAAACGTCTTCTTCAGGAGGGACGCCTGTGACCCGCCCAGGCTGCGGAGAGCGAAACTGGGTGACCCTGTGGAGGCAGCGTGCAGGCTGTAGTCAGAACCCCCGTCTTTATGGGGGGGGGGTCCAGCCGAGCGTTTACACCTGTCACCGCTGGACGGACTGGACAGTAGGGAGACGTTGGAACCCGAGAAACTGAGGTGACACACATCAGAATGCGCAGAGAGATGTCAGTTTAAAACACGCCCACTCGTCCTCATTATTCGAATTAGCATATTCATGTCAACTGCACAGCAAAATATGCAGTATGTATAACAGTGCAGCCTCTACCGCAATGGAAAAGAATTCCCTTCCTGAGTTCATAGGAGTTCACAACAGAAATGCTTCCAGAAATATGAAATGATAAATAGGTATTTGTCATTTTGTCAATATAAGGATTTCAGAAATTTTTGTGGTGGTTTCAGTAGTCATTAAATGCAATTTAATTTAAAGCAAAACAAAACAAAAAAAACCCAGCTTTGTAGGCCCGTGTACTGGATCCTGTTAAGGTATTTCGCTTGCGTTTTGCTCGAAGTTTTCAAAGACTCACTGATGTGCAGCCCCTAAGACTGACCTGTCATTCTTATATGTGTGTGTGAATACAAACGAAGAAAAGTTTTAGTATTTTTTTCCCTCTCTCTCTCTCTCTCTCTCTCTCTCCCTCTCTCTCTCTTTTTGTTTCTTTTTGATGGTTTACGGAACGTAATTGTAAGCGGCGCCTGAAAACGTCCCGACGTCTTCCCCCGCGCCGCGTCTCAAAGGGATAATTGCGGCAGCCTTGTTCACGTTGGAAGTATTTGACCCGCGAGTTGAAGCAGTACGAGAAAAGGAACCGACGTTGCGCGCTGCTTTCAGAGTCTGGCTCCATGGCCCTCAGCGGGGTGTGGGGGGGTGGGGTGGGAGTCGGGGTACAAAGAGGTGCAGAGAGTGAAGGTCACCGAGCAGTTACCCAGTTAGACCTTTTACCTGCTTCTCTGTTTTTGCGTTCAAAATTCACTAAATTACCCACCAGCCCGGTGCTTGGATAAAAGTGTGATGTGCTACACTAAAGACAGCGGTGGGGAAGAATTCCTCCTTCACCACAGAAAGAAAGGTGCAACTGACGTAGCCTTCTCGGCGCTCCGCTCAGTCAAAAACGCCGCAGCATGTCGGCTAACGAGTCAGAATAATGGGATAAAATACCCCTTTACCCATCACAATCAAATAATCATTCATTCTGGGGATTTTCTCTTGACTTGCCTTATTTCTTTATCAACCAGCCATTAGACACTCCAATCAATTGAATTATTTCATCATTAATAATGACTCCATTATAGAATTTTGCTCAGAATTCCTAGAAATGCTCCCTGTATTATTTTATTTATTTAAAAAAAAAAAAAGAAATTTGGATCTTGTACACGGTGCAGTGAAATACCCAGCTGAGGACGGCATTCTATTAGAAGAACGTTGTAGCCATATCCTACGTTAACACAGGACGTGCCGCGCTAATTAAAATGTGTTTTGCAGTATCATCTCCCTCATTAATTGCAAAGGCAATGTGTAATGTATCCTATTAGGTATACAAATGGGACGAATCCTGCAGTTAGTAACACGCCTGCGTGTGTCAGATGCGGGAGTTGGAGGGGCCCGAACACGGATGGTGTTTCCTCACATTTTTGAGATGACAAACATCTTCTCCCTTATCACATGTACTGCTGAAAAGTTTTCCATGTGATGTTAAATCTTGTACCTTTTATTGTTGGGCTGTGGTTAATATTTTAGTACAGGATGGATGTATTACTCTGCATGTGGTTGCGTAAATAATAGTGGGGTTTTTTGTTGTTGAATATTATGAAGTGGTTTGGCTGTAATTATGCAGAAGTTTAAAGGTGTGATTCATTTTCTGATGCATGTTAAGTTTGCATTAACCAGCATAGATTATATTTTAATAATAATTTGACAAAAAATGATATAGAAATTGAATAAACTGTCAGAAATGTGTTAAATAATGGCAAACCTAAATATTTAATATGTAATAATATTTAATAATATTGGGGTATAATACTGGATATTGGCTGAAATGGCTTAGTTAGCGAAACTGGATATTTCAATGCTTAGAACATGGAGGCTATTCCTCTTAGATTTGATTATTTATTTTTTTTTTTGCATTTTTCATGTTGAAAAAATAATATATTTTATATTGAATAATAAAAAAATGGCTATGCCCCCCCCCCCAAAAAAAAACCAAAACAAAAAACACACACACAACAACAAATAAATAAAAATTTTGGAGTGGTTTGTGGGTCATAGCAACCCCACGAGGTGTATTGCAGCCAGGGTGATATTGCTCACTGAAGTAGGATGCAAGTAAATAATTCTTTATTAGCTCTGATGCTTGGAGCTCCCAGCGGAGAGGCCGTGAGCTGTTTCTCAGCTGTGGAGGAGACTGTGTCAGGTCATTATGAACATTTGACTTCTTCGTGTTTTCCAGTTGACTGGGCTATTGTTTATTATTTGTGCGGTGATTAATCGACGTGGAAAATGTATCGATGGACATCTATTTGCACGCTCTTCATTAAAAGAAGACACGGTGTCTGTCTGAAGGGATAACCGTGTCAAGAAGACTGCGTGAATATTTAACTGGCAGCCCACACCTCACGGCTGCCTCTCAGAGTTTTAGCAGAGGCATGTGAGCTAAGATCTGTGGCGCTATGGCAACCCTGCTACAATAGCAGCATCTCTTCTGCTGCCTGTTTTCTTTTGTGTTTTTCTTTCTTTAGTGAAATGACACTTTGCTACTGACTGTCTTTATACTGCACTATCCTAGTAATCATGTGAACAGCGACAAAAAACAAAAAGGAATTCGGCATTAAAACTCTCTAAACAAATTTGTGGCTCATGTGATGCATGAAAAGTGAACGTCCAGGTATATTGTATTATTGCCCGTGCTGGTTTGAAATGACATTTTGTGCTTACTGCCAATTAATGTTCTAGACCAGTAGTGCGTTTGCGTCTTTGTTAAGGATTATAACAACATTGAAACTCATTGTGTTTTCTCTCCTCATGGTGTTTACTTGAGTATTTACTGAAACGTCATTCCTTTGACAAGAATGAATGAATGGTTTATCCTAATTCCCCAAGGGTTTAAATTAGTTATTATTAGCAGTAAAATAAATAGTTCTTAATGGCAGTAGCTAATTTTGTAGCTTTTTAAGCATCACTGCTTGGCAATATTTTATTAGTATAATGGTTTAATGCACTCTAGCTAATATTCGTCTGACAAATTCTATGCTAAATGTAAATAAAAGTACGTATATTTGACTGACCAAATATCTTTAGTGTCTTTGTTAGTCCTGCCATAATAGAAGTCTCTGTCAGTTAGCACTGCTGGTAGGGGAACAGAGGGGCGTCTTTGACCAATTACTGACATTTACTAAAATGCAAACAGCATGGCTAAATAAAAAAAAAAACAGCAAAAAAAAAAAAAAAACAGAAAAACACCAAAATTGCAGATAGGAAGCAAAGACCAAGTAAAAAGTACTACCTCTGTACAGATGGAAGGAGAGAAAAAGAAAAACAATGTGCTTTACGCTTGGCTGAGCCTTCAGTGGACAATTGCTTTTTATATATATATATATATATATATATATATATATATATATATATATATATATATATATATATATATATATATATATATATATATATATAATATATATATAACTGCACAGAGTTACAAAGTTACACTTTTTTATTTTTTATGCTAGTACATTGTGTTTAGTTTTTTGTTTATGGTATTTTCCACTCATCCTAAGCATCCTTCACCTAGGATAAGGTTTTTTTTGTTTGTTTTTATTCTTGTGTAAATTCTTTCATTCTTGTGTAAATTCAAGGTGATTTCAATTCATCAGGCACTGCCGAACCACCCGGCTGCGTGAACACATCCCAGCGTTGTCAGGCTGAAGCACGGAGACACCGTCTCTGGGAGGGGTGCAGCAGGGTGAGTGGCGGTTGCTGGTCGATGAGTCTGACAGTGTTTGTGCGGGGATGGGGACTCCTGGAACAGTCTGAGTTTGCCAGACAATAAGCAACCCCTCCCACCCCACTACCCACCTCTCCTGGACTCCTAGCAATTTGGAACCTGCCGCAAAGCTTGAAGGGGGTTGTTGAGAGACGCGTCGGCAGGATGAGAATGGCCTTATAGATAAAACATCAGGTCTGGCCCACAGAAGACTAGAACTTGGCGTGTATGAGTAGAGAGATTGCCTGAGCTTGCATAAGGCTGCGGAATTGACTGGAATATCCACTACAGCCTTGAGAGGTCAAATGCTTTGGAAACCGGCTCCATCAGAGATGAGGCTCCCACACCTGTGCACTGTACCGGTTTGCAGGCATTGGTTTTTGTAATGCAGCATGTTTGTTTGATGCTTAATCAAATACCAGTGTAGTCAAGTAAATATGTGTTAGAAGCTTTTAAAAATTAGGATTATTAAACCCAGTCCTGGATTTGAAAGCATTTATAGAGGAAAATCCACACCGACGTGTGTGTGTGAGTGTGTGTGTGAGTGTGTGTGTGAGTGTGTGTGTGAGTGTGTGTGTGAGTGTGTGTGTGAGTGTGTGTGAGTGTGTGTGAGTGTGTGTGTGTGTGTGTGTGTGTGTGTGTGTGTGTGTGTGTGTGTGTGTGTGTGTGTGTGTGTACGTGCGTGTTTTTAACCCTGATCTGTGTGTAGGTGAGCCAGGGCTGGCTTGTTTTAGCTTTGTTGTTAAAATGACAAATTTAGGGATTTGGAGATAATTGCTTGAATAGCCTCATAGCCTACACACTGTAATAATTGCAATCTTTTCTGTTTATAAATTGGATTGCATGTTTGTAGTTTCCATTTGGGACTGTTTGATAAAGACAGTCGGCCCTCGACAGAGGTGTGCCACTGGTCTAGGTCACTGTGTCTTTGATTATAAATAATTAAAGCTTTGTATCATTGAGCTGGGGTTACAGACTGTGCTCTCGGTATCTCTGTGCCAATCTGTCATTATCATGCTTACTGCCGGTTCTCTCTATTATCGTACAGTGACATTTCAGTTCCAGTTCTTGCCTGGTTTTCATGCAGCACTCCACGGTTGCACCTAAAGATGCCTTATATACGTTCGTGCATGCGCGTTGACATCAGTTCTCTACTGCTGTGTGTATCGAGCGTTTCTGCAGTGTGGTAGGTTGCTGACCAACTGGTTGAAATGAACTCATTCTGGTGGCTTCTGTGAGACAAAATCTTGAGTGTGTGCAAATTGGAAAAATTAGACAAGAACAACATAACAAAAGGGAAGAGATAATACCTGCATGAGGTGAGAGGTGGTGTCGTTGCAGTAGAGGCTGCGTAGAGGCTGCGCCTGTCTCACTGGGGAGGTGTGGGTGCCAAACCCTTCAGCGCCACACAGCAGTAACACCTCTCTGCCCCTTTTAAACAATTTTTAATCGACTTGGTCTAGTATGTGAGAGCTCAAATCTTTATAGCACCTCTGTTTCATTTTCTCGGAGCAGAAGAAATTAAAAAAAAGATTTTGTTGTTTTGAAGAACTTGTTTTTTTTCTTTTTTTGTGCTGGTACTGTAATATTCACCTCAATTTATGGGGATTCTGAAGGAGCTTTTAAAACCACTCAAGCTATTTTTTAATTTTTATTTCATTACACACACACACACACACACACACACACACACTTCACTGGGCTGATTCACTTAAAAAACCTCTGCACAGTGTAGGTTATCCCAGGCTGAATTTGTCATTATTAAAACAAATCTAATGCTACATTTCTGTCACTTGTCTCATGAGAAAGCCCATGTTCATATTATTCATAATATTTCACAGGTGCAGTATTGATTATATTCTTATACATCAGTACAATATGCTTAAAAATCAGCCTTTTATTTATTTAACTAATGAGTTTAGGATTTTTATTGTGCATTGAAGCGGTGCGTTTGTTTTACATTGAAACGGTGCAGATTTCCATGGAGACGTTCTGATTTCTCTTTCGTGGTATTTTATCAGGCTGTACTGCCGCACTTGCCCCGTGGAATGGCACTGTGTGGGCTATATCTGTAAATACCGGAAAAAGGCCAGGGAGCTATCGCTCCCCGCAGCTGTGCTGCTGGAGTGACGTGTGCGCGGACATGACGTATATCCGTTTAAATCCCATCGAGAGCGGGGCCGTCTGTCTGACTGGGCATGATGACGGAACTTGCGCGGCAGCCATGTGCTGTGCGCTTCTGAGTTGGTGACAGTCCGCTTTGTGGCGTACTGTCAGAGAGCCAAAACGTACTGGCATCTGATTGGATAATATGGAGGACCTATTTAAGGTACATTTTACTGTGCCATATATAATAATGACCTAATAGAAATTATGTAGTTGAACCTGATTGGATGTTGAAACAATGTTGTTTCAAATTTGACAGACCAGGACTTTCTTAAATTCCAGAATAGAGACATTATTGTCACAGCTTCTTGGCTGAGAGCAGGTAAATCAAATCTCGCTTAAAAGGAAATTCCGGTGAAAAAATGACATTAAATATTTTTGCGTCTTTAAGACATGCAACACGTGTCAGACCTGCTTACGCGTTCTGCTTTCTGCTGAACCTGAGTCCTCCTACATCACATGCACACACTGTTATTGTCAGAGGAAAATTACGCCAGAGCGGTGTCATCCCCAGCTGATATCATCAGTGTTTCTTAATGTGTGCATAGACTGAAATGTAATCATCTTCCCTTTTGCTTCTGTGAGCATGGATGTGTATGAACAAGACAGAGGGAGATAATGGCTGCTGAAAGAGAGGGCTATTACATACAGCATAAACATCATGACCACAAACAAATAAACAAACAACAACAACATAACTATGTACAGTATTGAGGGCAGCCTTTAGATTCTCTGTTCTGAACTCTTGTGCTGTGGACACAGAAACGTGATTTTGTGCCGTGGACACAGGACCCCATAGTCTCTTGCCATGGACACAGGACCCCGTAGTCTTGTGTCGTGGACACAGAACCTTGTGTTCTCTAGTCTTGTGCTGGGAACACAGATCCTGGGTTCTGCAGTCTTGTGCTGTGCAGTTCTGAGCCCTGATGAATTCTCAAGCTGGGATCATGTTTCCTCACTTCAGAATTGTGCATCTCCTCCAGAGACACATTAAGAGCTACAGGAGCACTCAGAGCAGCCTTTGGGCAGTTTAACCGGACTACTGATACTAGATGGAAGATTACGTCTGTGTGCACTTAGATGAGGAAGGCTAGTGAGTGGGAAGGATTTGTCTGTGGGGTTGGACACATACCTGGATTTCTTTTTATCTGATTACAAAAATTTTATATGCTTTAATGTACAGATTTATTTTTTAAAAGTTCTAATTACATACTTTTCAGTTAATTATCATGACATCTTATTAATGATTTATTGTACTTTTTTATATATATCCATCAAGTAAAGATTTCTGTGAAAGATTTTTGAGGAATACTGAGAATTGTTTTGCTTGACTGACACAACATGCCTGAACGTTTGTTTTGTATGTCCGTGGAAAACCAAAGTTCTTGACAAGGACAAACCCAGGATAAAAGCATCCCGGTGCCTCATTTCCGTGTTTGACTTCTCTGTACGGTGGCCAGCCTGGGTCATTCCTCAGACTATGCCCAGATGTATGTAAAGAACTGGGTGCTTGTATCCTGCCTGTGGAACATAACTGACATTTCCACGTTGACTGATTTCCATTGTCTGCCGAGTGCTGGCGCGTTGACCTTGGTTTCGGTGATTGATTTATCGACTGCCTTTGGTGCGCTTAAAGTTAGTAGAACCCCTCAGTAAAGCTAGCACGTGGTCTCGCTCGCTGGTCTATTTATCCATCTCCTTCAGCCTATCATCTCGCAATCACGCTACACACACAAGGCGACAATCATACTGGGTTCATAAATAAATTAGTTTACTATGTAATTGTGTTATATTTAAATAATTTCCATAATTAACTCATTACCAAACTTTGTCACACTTACTTATTTTAAGAATTCTTTTTTTCAGATTTAATATTTATTTTGCCACTTGTGGTTTGTTTATTATTATTGTTGTTGTTGTTGTTGTTGTTGTTGTTAACACCACAAATTGCTATTTAGTTCCAGCCATTTCTCCTTTTTTTTTTTTTTTATCTTTAAGAATTGTCACAGTAATGGCGCTTGCAGTCTCACAGAGGACAGTACGTTGCACATTCCTGAAATTCTTGTAAAACATTAAATCCTTTACATTCCTGCACCTCCTGCCAGTGGAGGGGCATTTACTCCTGCACCTCCTGCCAGTGGAGGGGCATTTCTAAAGGGAACCCATTGCTCCTTCAGCTAAGCTGCGATTTATTCATTGGCGGGAGAAGAGAAGATTGTTATATGTATTCTTCTTGTCGTGGAGAGGGTTTATTGATTTTGATGCATGGGGAAAAAGGGATGTGATCCAGGGAGTAAAGGAGAGAGACAAATAGAAGGAGAGAGAGGGAGAGGGAGACTGAGTCAATATAGATAAGGAGAGGCAGAGAGCGAGACGTGGTGAGGGAGGAAGAGAGAGAGGGAGGGAGCGGGTGTGTGGTTGGAGAGTGGAGAGGTGTGATGGGTTTTATTATTCTAGTATGGCCTCTGCGGAGTAGTGGCTTCATTCCCTCATGAAATCCTGTCTATTCGTAGCAGACTACATGGGCGTGAAAGTTTGTCTTTCTCCACTCCATGCAGCGCACGGACACAGTGGGAATACCACTCA